>NC_030382.2:6274121-6392125 GCF_001625215.2 Daucus carota subsp. sativus | reverse complement strand
ATGGAATGAAGCTACAAGTTGTTTCCAACTTCAATCTGTCAATAATGAAGCTACAAGGTGTTTCCGGGCTCAAACGAGTCAGAATGAAACTACAAGTTGATTACAATTTCAAACACCGAAAATCAAGCTACAAGTTGTTTTAACTTCAAACGAGTCGGAATGAAGCTAAAAGTTGTTTCCAACTTCAATCTATCAATAATGAAGCTACAAGTTGTTTCCGGGCTCAAACGAGTCAAGAATGAAACTACAAGTTGATTACAATTTCAAACAACCGAAAATGAAGCTTACAAGTTGTTTTTAACTTCGAACGAGTCTGGAATGAAGCTACAAGTTGCCAACTTCAATCTACCAATAATTAAGGCTACAAGTTGTTTACCGGGCTCAAACGAGTCAAGAGAAACTACAAGTTGATTACAATTTCAAACAACCGAAAATGAAGCTACAAGTTGTTTTTAACTTCAAACGAGTCTGGAATGAAGCTACAAGTTGTTTCCAACTTCAATCTACCAATAATGAGCTACAAGTTGTTTACGGGCTCAAACGAGTCAAGAATGAAACTACAAGTTGATTACAATTTCAAAACAACCGAAAATGAAGCTACAAGTTTTGTTTTAACTTCGAACGAGTCTGGAATGAAGCTACAAGTTGTTTCCAACTTCAATCTACCAATAATGAAGCTACAAGTTGTTTACGGCTCAAACGAGTCAAGAATGAAACTACAAGTTGATTACAATTTCAAACAACCGAAAATGAAGCTACAAGTTGTTTTAACTTCAAACGAGTCTGGAATGAAGCTAAAAGTTGTTTCCAACTTCAATCTACCAATAATGAAGCTACAAGTTGTTTACGGGCTCAAACGAGTCAAGAATGAAACTACAAGTTGATTACAATTTCAAACAACCGAAAATGAAGCTACAAGTTGTTTTTAACTTCAAACGAGTCTGGAATGAAGCTACAAGTTGTTTCCAACTTCAATCTAGTCAATAATGAAGCTACAAGTTGTTTCCGGGCTCAAACGAGTCAAGAATGAAACTACAAGTTGATTACAATTTCAAACAACCGAAAATGAAGCTACAAGTTGTTTTTAACTTCAAACGAGTCTGGAATGAAGCTACAAGTTGTTTCCAACTTCAATCTACCAATAATGAAGCTACAAGTTGTTTCCGGGCTCAAACGAGTCAAGAATGAAACTACAAGTTGATTACAATTTCAAACAACCGAAAATGAAGCTACAAGTTGTTTTTAACTTCAAACGAGTCTGGAATGAAGCTACAAGTTGTTTCCAACTTCAATCTAGTCAATAATGAAGCTACAAGTTGTTTCCGGGCTCAAACGAGTCAAGAATGAAACTACAAGTTGATTACAATTTCAAACAACCGAAAATGAAGCTACAAGTTGTTTTTAACTTCAAACGAGTCTGGAATGAAGCTACAAGTTGTTTCCAACTTCAATCTACCAATAATGAAGCTACAAGTTGTTTCCGGGCTCAAACGAGTCAAGAATGAAACTACAAGTTGATTACAATTTCAAACAACCGAAAATGAAGCTACAAGTTGTTTTAACTTCAAACGAGTCTGGAATGAAGCTAAAAGTTGTTTCCAACTTCAATCTACCAATAATGAAGCTACAAGTTGTTTACGGGCTCAAACGAGTCAAGAATGAAACTACAAGTTGATTCCAATTTCAAACAACCGAAAATGAAGCTACAAGTTGTTTTTAACTTCAAACGAGTCTGGAATGAAGCTACAAGTTGTTTCCAACTTCAATCTAGTCAATAATGAAGCTACAAGTTGTTTCCGGGCTCAAACGAGTCAAGAATGAAACTACAAGTTGATTACAATTTCAAACAACCGAAAATGAAGCTACAAGTTGTTTTTAACTTCAAACGAGTCTGGAATGAAGCTA
The DNA here is from genome assembly GCF_001625215.2 of Daucus carota subsp. sativus. Lineage (NCBI taxonomy): Eukaryota > Viridiplantae > Streptophyta > Magnoliopsida > Apiales > Apiaceae > Daucus > Daucus carota. The sequence goes on along the minus strand of NC_030382.2, from coordinate 6,390,220 downwards.
CAAGTTGTTTCCAACTTCAATCTAGTCAATAATGAAGCTACAAGTTGTTTCCGGGCTCAAACGAGTCAAGAATGAAACTACAAGTTGATTACAATTTCAAACAACCGAAAATGAAGCTACAAGTTGTTTTTAACTTCAAACGAGTCTGGAATGAAGCTAAAAGTTGTTTCCAACTTCAATCTACCAATAATGAAGCTACAAGTTGTTTCCGGGCTCAAACGAGTCAAGAATGAAACTACAAGTTGATTACAATTTCAAACAACCGAAAATGAAGCTACAAGTTGTTTTTAACTTCAAACGAGTTGGAATGAAGCTACAAGTTGTTTTTAACTTCAAACGAGTCTGGAATGAAGCTAAAGTTGTTTCCAACTTCAATCTAGTCAATAATGAAGCTACAAGTTTTTCCGGGCTCAAACGAGTCAAGAATGAAACTACAAGTTGATTACAATTTCAAACAACCGAAAATGAAGCTACAAGTTGTTTTTAACTTCAAACGAGTCTGGAATGAAGCTACAAGTTGTTTCCAACTTCAATCTAGTCAATAATGAAGCTACAAGTTGTTTCCGGGCTCAAACGAGTCAAGAATGAAACTACAAGTTGATTACAATTTCAAACAACCGAAAATGAAGCTACAAGTTGTTTTTAACTTCAAACGAGTCTGGAATGAAGCTACAAGTTGTTTCCAACTTCAATCTAGTCAATAATGAAGCTACAAGTTGTTTCCGGGCTCAAACGAGTCAAGAATGAAACTACAAGTTGATTACAATTTCAAACAACCGAAAATGAAGCTACAAGTTGTTTTTAACTTCAAACGAGTCTGGAATGAAGCTACAAGTTGTTTCCAACTTCAATCTAGTCAATAATGAAGCTACAAGTTGTTTCCGGGCTCAAACGAGTCAAGAATGAAACTACAAGTTGATTACAATTTCAAACAACCGAAAATGAAGCTACAAGTTGTTTAACTTCAAACGAGTCTGGAATGAAGCTAAAGTTGTTTCCAACTTCAATCTACCAATAATGAAGCTACAAGTTGTTTACGGGCTCAACGAGTCAAGAATGAAACTACAAGTTGATTACAATTTCAAACAACCGAAAATGAATGTTGTTTTTAACTTCAAACGAGTCTGGAATGAAGCTACAAGTTGTTTCCAACTTCAATCTAGTCAATAATGAAGCTACAAGTTGTTTCCGGGCTCAAACGAGTCAAGAATGAAACTACAAGTTGATTACAATTTCAAACAACCGAAAATGAAGCTACAAGTTGTTTTTAACTTCAAACGAGTCTGGAATGAAGCTACAAGTTGTTTCCAACTTCAATCTAGTCAATAATGAAGCTACAAGTTGTTTCCGGGCTCAAACGAGTCAAGAATGAAACTACAAGTTGATTACAATTTCAAACAACCGAAAATGAAGCTACAAGTTGTTTTTAACTTCAAACGAGTCTGGAATGAAGCTAAAAGTTGTTTCCAACTTCAATCTACCAATAATGAAGCTACAAGTTGTTTCCGGGCTCAAACGAGTCAAGAATGAAACTACAAGTTGATTACAATTTCAAACAACCGAAAATGAAGCTACAAGTTGTTTTTAACTTCAAACGAGTCTGGAATGAAGCTAAAAGTTGTTTCCAACTTCAATCTACCAATAATGAAGCTACAAGTTGTTTACGGGCTCAAACGAGTCAAGGAATGAAGCTACAAGTTGTTTTTAACTTCAAACGAGTATGGAATGAAGCTACAAGTTGTTTCCAACTTCAATCTAGTCAATAATGAAGCTACAAGTTGTTGCCAGACTCAAACGAGTCAAGAATGAAACTACAAGTTGATTACAATTTCAAACAACCGAAAATTAAGCTACATGTTGTTTTTAACTTCGAACGACTTTGGAATGAAGCTACAAGTTGTTTCCAACTTCAATCTACCAATAATGAAGCTACAAGTTGTTACGGGCTCAAACGAGTCAAGAATGAAACTACAAGTTGATTACAATTTCAAACAACCCGAAAATGAAGCTAACAAGTTGTTTTTTAACTTCAAACGAGTCTGGAATGAAGCTAAAAGTTGTTTTCCAACTTCAATCTACAAAATTAAGCTACAAGTTGTTTCCGGGCTCAAACGAGTTAGAATGAAACTACAAGTGATTACAATTTCAAACAACCGAAAATCAAGCTTCAGTTGTTTTAACTTCAAACGAGTCTGGAATGAAGCTAAAAGTTGTTTCAACTTCAATCTACCAATAATGAAGCTACAAGTTGTTTTACGGGCTCAAACGAGTCAAGAATGAAACTACAAGTTGATTCCAATTTCAAACAACCGAAAATAATGTACAAGTTGTGTTCAACTTCAACGAGTCTGGAATGAAACTACAAGTTGTTTCCAATTTCAATCTAGTCATAATGAAGCTACAAGGTGTTGCCAGACTCAAACGAGTCAAGAATGAAACTACAAGTTGTTTACAATTTCAAACAACCGAAATGAAGCTACAAGTTGTTTTAAACTTCAAACGAGTATGGAATGAAGCTACAAGTTGTTTTCCAACTTCAATCTACAATAATGAAGCTACAAGTTGTTTCCGGGCCTCAAACGAGTCAAGAATGAAACTACAAGTTGATTACAATTTCAAACAACCGAAAATTAAGCTAAAGTTGTTTTTAACTTCAAACGAGTCTGGAATGAAGCTAAAAAGTTTTTCCAAACTTCAATCTACCAATAATTAAGCTACAAGTTGTTTACGGGCTCAACGAGTTAGGAATGAAACTACAAAGTTGATTACAATTTTCAACACCGAAAATGAAGCTACATGTTGTTTTACTTAAACGAGTCTGGAATGAAGCTACAAGTTGTTTCCAACTTCAATCTAGTCAATAATGAAGCTACAAGTTGTTTACGGGCTCAAACGAGTCAAGAATGAAACTACAAGTTGATTTTTCAAACAACCGAAAATGAAGCTACAAGTTGTTTTTAACTTCAAACGAGTCTGGAATGAAGCTACAAGTTGTTTCCAACTTCAATCTAGTCAATAATGAAGCTACAAGTTGTTTCCGGGCTCAAACGAGTCAAGAATGAAACTACAAGTTGATTACAATTTCAAACAACCGAAAATGAAGCTACAAGTTGTTTTAACTTCAAACGAGTCTGGAATGAAGCTACAAGTTGTTTCCAACTTCAATCTAGTCAATAATGAAGCTACAAGTTGTTTCCGGGCTCAAACGAGTCAAGAATGAAACTACAAGTTGATTACAATTTCAAACAACCGAAAATGAAGCTACAAGTTGTTTTTAACTTCAAACGAGTCTGGAATGAAGCTACAAGTTGTTTCCAACTTCAATCTAGTCAATAATGAAGCTACAAGTTGTTTCCGGGCTCAAACGAGTCAAGAATGGAACTACAAGTTGATTACAATTTCAAACAACCGAAATGAAGCTACAAGTTGTTTTTAACTTCAACGAGTATGGAATGAAGCTACAACTTGTTTCCAACTTCAATCTAGTCAATAATGAAGCTACAAGTTGTTTCCGGGCTCAAACGAGTCAAGAATGAAACTACAAGTTGATTACAATTTCAACAACCGAAAATCAAGCTTCAAGTGTTTAACTTCAAACGAGTCTGGAATGAAGCTAAAAGTTGTTTCCAACTTCAATCTACCAATAATGAAGCTACAAGTTGTTTACGGGCTCAACGAGTCAAGAATGAAACTACAAGTTGATTCCAATTTCAAACAACCGAAAATGAAGGTACAAGTGTGTTCACCTTCAAACGAGTCTAGAATGAAACTACAAGTTGTTTCCAACTTCAATCTAGTCAATAATGAAGCTACAAGTGTTGCCAGACTCAAACGAGTCAAGAATGAAACTACAAGTTGTTTACAATTTCAAACAACCGAAAATGAAGCTACAAGTTGTTTTTAACTTCAAACGAGTATGGAATGAAGCTACAAGTTGTTTCCAACTTCAATCTAGTCAATAATGAAGCTACAAGTTGTTTCCGGGCTCAAACGAGTCAAGAATGAATCTACAAGTTGATTACAATCTCAAACAACCGAAAATCAAGCTACAAGTGTCTTTAACTTCAAACGAGTCTGGAATGAAGCTAAAAGTTGTTTCCAACTTCAATCTACCAGTAATGAAGCTACAAGTTGTTTCCGGGCTCAACGAGTCAAGAATGAAACTACAAGTTGATTACAATTTCAAACAACCGAAATGAAGCTAAAGTTGTTTTTAACTTCGAACGAGTCTGGAATGAGCTAAAAGTTATTTCCAACTTCAATCTACCAATAATTAAGCTACAAGTTGTTTACGGGCTCAAACGAGTTAGGAATGAAACTACAAGTTGATTACAATTTCAAACAACCGAAAATGAAGCTACATGTTGTTTTTAACTTCGAACGACTTTGGAATGAAGCTACAAGTTGTTTCCAACTTCAATCTACCAATAATGAAGCTACAAGTTCTTTACGGGCTCAAACGAGTCAAGAATGAAACTACAAGTTGATTACAATTTCAAACAACCGAAAATCAAGCTTCAAGTTGTTTAACTTCAAACGAGTCTGGAATGAAGCTAAAAGTTGTTTCCAACTTCAATCTACCAATAATGAAGCTACAAGTTGTTTACGGGCTCAAACGAGTCAAGAATGAAACTACAAGTTGATTCCAATTTCAAACAACCGAAAATGAATGTACAAGTCGTGTTCACCTTCAAACGAGTCTAGAATGAAACTACAAGTTGTTTCCAACTTCAATCTAGTCAATAATGAAGCTACAAGGTGTTGCCAGACTCAAACGAGTCAAGAATGAAACTACAAGTTGTTTACAATTTCAAACAACCGAAAATGAAGCTACAAGTTGTTTTTAACTTCAAACGAGTATGGAATGAAGCTACAAGTTGTTTCCAACTTCAATCTAGTCAATAATGAAGCTACAAGTTGTTTCCGGGCTCAAACGAGTCAAGAATGGAACTACAAGTTGATTACAATTTCAAACAACCGAAAATCAAGCTACAAGTTGTCTTTAACTTCAAACGAGTATGGAATGAAGCTACAAGTTGTTTCCAACTTCAATCTAGTCAATAATGAAGCTACAAGTTGTTTCCGGGCTCAAACGAGTCAAGAATGAAACTACAACTTGTTTACAATTTCAAACAACCGAAAATGAAGCTACAATTTTTTTTTAACTTCAAACGAGTATGGAATGAAGCTACAAGTTGTTTCCAACTTCAATCTAGTCAATAATGAAGCTACAAGTTGTTTCCGGGCTCAAACGAGTCAAGAATGGAACTACAAGTTGATTACAATTTCAAACAACCGAAAATGAAGCTACAAGTTGTTTTTAACTTCAAACGAGTATGGAATGAAGCTACAAGTTGTTTCCAACTTCAATCTAGTCAATAATGAAGCTACAAGTTGTTTCCGGGCTCAAACGAGTCAAGAATGGAACTACAAGTTGATTACAATTTCAAACAACCGAAAATCAAGCTACAAGTTGTCTTTAACTTCAAACGAGTATGGAATGAAGCTACAAGTTGTTTCCAACTTCAATCTAGTCAATAATGAAGCTACAAGTTGTTTCCGGGCTCAAACGAGTCAAGAATGAAACTACAACTTGTTTACAATTTCAAACAACCGAAAATGAAGCTACAAGTTGTTTTTAACTTCAAACGAGTATGGAATGAAGCTACAAGTTGTTTCCAACTTCAATCTAGTCAATAATGAAGCTACAAGTTGTTTCCGGGCTCAAACGAGTCAAGAATGGAACTACAAGTTGATTACAATTTCAAACAACCGAAAATGAAGCTACAAGTTGTTTTTAACTTCAAACGAGTAGGGAATGAAGCTACAAGTTGTTTCCAACTTCAATCTAGTCAATAATGAAGCTACAAGTTGTTTCCGGGCTCAAACGAGTCAAGAATGAAACTACAAGTTGATTACAAATTCAAACAACCGAAAATCAAGCTTCAAGTTGTTTAACTTCAAACGAGTCTGGAATGAAGCTAAAAGTTGTTTCCAACTTCAATCTACCAATAATGAAGCTACAAGTTGTTTACGGGCTCAAACGAGTCAAGAATGAAACTACAAGTTGATTCCAATTTCAAACAACCGAAAATGAATGTACAAGTTGTGTTCAACTTCAAACGAGTCTGGAATGAAGTTACAAGTTGTTTCCAACTTCAATATAGTCAATAATGAAGCTACAAGGTGTTGCCAGACTCAAACGAGTCAAGAATGAAACTACAAGTTGTTTACAATTTCAAACAACCGAAAATGAAGCTACAAGTTGTTTTTAACTTCAAACGAGTATGGAATGAAGCTACAAGTTGTTTCCAACTTCAATCTAGTCAATAATGAAGCTACAAGTTGTTTCCGGGCTCAAACGAGTCAAGAATGAATCTACAAGTTGATTACAATCTCAAACAACCGAAAATCAAGCTACAAGTTGTCTTTAACTTCAAACGAGTCTGGAATGAAGCTAAAAGTTGTTTCCAACTTCAATCTACCAGTAATGAAGCTACAAGTTGTTTCCGGGCTCAAACGAGTCAAGAATGAAACTACAAGTTGATTACAATTTCAAACAACCGAAAATGAAGCTAAAAGTTGTTTTTAACTTCGAACGAGTCTGGAATGAAGCTAAAAGTTATTTCCAACTTCAATCTACCAATAATTAAGCTACAAGTTGTTTACGGGCTCAAACGAGTTAGGAATGAAACTACAAGTTGATTACAATTTCAAACATCCGAAAATGAAGCTACATGTTGTTTTTAACTTCGAACGACTTTGGAATGAAGCTACAAGTTGTTTCCAACTTCAATCTACCAATAATGAAGCTACAAGTTGTTTACGGGCTCAAACGAGTCAAGAATGAAACTACAAGTTGATTACAATTTCAAACAACCGAAAATGAAGCTAAAAGTTGTTTTTAACTTCGAACGAGTCTGGAATGAAGCTAAAAGTTGTTTCCAACTTCAATCTACCAATAATTAAGCTACAAGTTGTTTACAGGCTCAAACGAGTTAGGAATGAAACTACAAGTTGATTACAATTTCAAACAACCGAAAATGAAGCTACAAGTTGTTTTTAACTTCAAATGACTTTGGAATGAATCTACAAGTTGTTTCCAACTTCAGTCTACCAATAATGAAGCTACAAGTTGTTTACGGGCTCAACGAGTCAAGAATTAAATTACAAGTTGATTACAATTTCAAACAACCGAAAATGAATGTACAAGTTGTTTTCAACTTCAAACGAGTCTGGAATGAAGCTACAAGTTGTTTCCAACTCCAATCTAGTCAATAATGAAGCTACAAGTTGTTTCCGGGCTCAAACGAGTCAAGAATGAAACTACAAGTTGATTACAATTTCAAACAACCGAAAATCAAGCTAAAAGTTGTTTTTAACTTCGAACGAGTCTGGAATGAAGCTAAAAGTTGTTTCCAACTTCAATCTACCAATAATTAAGCTACGAGTTGTTTACGGGCTCAAACGAGTTAGGAATGAAACTACAAGTTGATTACAATTTCAAACAACCGAAAATGAAGCTACAAGTTGTTTTTAACTTCAAATGACTGTGGAATGAAGCTACAAGTTGTTTCCAACTTCAATCTACCAATAATGAAGCTACAAGTTGTTTACGGGCTCAAACGAGTCAAGAATGAAACTACAAGTTGTTTACAATTTCAAACAACCGAAAATGAAGCTACAAGTTGTTTTTAACTTCAAACGAGTATGGAATGAAGCTACAAGTTGTTTTTAACTTCAAACGAGTATGGAATGAAGCTACAAGTTGTTTCCAACCGAAAATGAAGCTACAAGTTGTTTTTAACTTCAAATGACTTTGGAATGAATCTACAAGTTGTTTCCAACTTCAATCTAGTCAATAATGAAGCTACAAGTTGTTTCCGGGCTCAAACGAGTCAAGAATGAAACTACAAGTTGATTACAATTTCAAACAACCGAACTTGAAGCTACAAGTTGTTTTCAACTTCAAACGAGTCTGGAATGAAGCTACAAGTTGTTTCCAACTCCAATCTAGTCAATAATGAAGCTACAAGTTGTTTCCGGGCTCAAACGAGTCAAGAATGAAACTACAAGTTGATTACAATTTCAAACAACCGAAAATGAAGCTACAAGTTGTTTTTAACTTCAAACGAGTCTGGAATGAAGCTACAAGTTGTTTCCAACTTCAATCTAGTCAATAATGAAGCTACAAGTTGTTTCCGGGCTCAAACGAGTCAAGAATGAAACTACAAGTTGATTACAATTTCAAACAACCGAAAATCAAGCTAAAAGTTGTTTTTAACTTCGAACGAGTCTGGAATGAAGCTACAAGTTGTTTCCAACTCCAATCTAGTCAATAATGAAGCTACAAGTTGTTTCCGGGCTCAAACGAGTCAAGAATGAAACTACAAGTTGATTACAATTTCAAACAACCGAAAATGAAGCTACAAGTTGTTTTTAACTTCAAACGAGTCTGGAATGAAGCTACAAGTTGTTTCCAACTTCAATCTAGTCAATAATGAAGCTACAAGTTGTTTCCGGGCTCAAACGAGTCAAGAATGAAACTACAAGTTGATTACAATTTCAAACAACCGAAAATCAAGCTAAAAGTTGTTTTTAACTTCGAACGAGTCTGGAATGAAGCTAAAAGTTGTTTCCAACTTCAATCTACCAATAATTAAGCTACGAGTTGTTTACGGGCTCAAACGAGTTAGGAATGAAACTACAAGTTGATTACAATTTCAAACAACCGAAAATGAAGCTACAAGTTGTTTTTAACTTCAAATGACTTTGGAATGAAGCTACAAGTTGTTTCCAACTTCAATCTACCAATAATGAAGCTACAAGTTGTTTACGGGCTCAAACGAGTCAAGAATGAAACTACAAGTTGTTTACAATTTCAAACAACCGAAAATGAAGCTACAAGTTGTTTTTAACTTCAAACGAGTATGGAATGAAGCTACAAGTTGTTTTTAACTTCAAACGAGTATGGAATGAAGCTACAAGTTGTTTCCAACTTCAATCTAGTCAATAATGAAGCTACAAGTTGTTTCCGGGCTCAAACGAGTCAAGAATGGAACTACAAGTTGATTACAATTTCAAACAACCGAAAATCAAGCTACAAGTTGTCTTTAACTTCAAACGAGTATGGAATGAAGCTACAAGTTGTTTCCAACTTCAATCTAGTCAATAATGAAGCTACAAGTTGTTTCCGGGCTCAAACGAGTCAAGAATGAAACTACAACTTGTTTACAATTTCAAACAACCGAAAATGAAGCTACAATTTTTTTTTAACTTCAAACGAGTATGGAATGAAGCTACAAGTTGTTTCCAACTTCAATCTAGTCAATAATGAAGCTACAAGTTGTTTCCGGGCTCAAACGAGTCAAGAATGGAACTACAAGTTGATTACAATTTCAAACAACCGAAAATGAAGCTACAAGTTGTTTTTAACTTCAAACGAGTATGGAATGAAGCTACAAGTTGTTTCCAACTTCAATCTAGTCAATAATGAAGCTACAAGTTGTTTCCGGGCTCAAACGAGTCAAGAATGGAACTACAAGTTGATTACAATTTCAAACAACCGAAAATCAAGCTACAAGTTGTCTTTAACTTCAAACGAGTATGGAATGAAGCTACAAGTTGTTTTTAACTTCAAACGAGTATGGAATGAAGCTACAAGTTGTTTCCGGGCTCAAACGAGTCAAGAATGAATCTACAAGTTGATTACAATCTCAAACAACCGAAAATCAAGCTACAAGTTGTCTTTAACTTCAAACGAGTCTGGAATGAAGCTAAAAGTTGTTTCCAACTTCAATCTACCAGTAATGAAGCTACAAGTTGTTTCCGGGCTCAAACGAGTGAAGAATGAAACTACAAGTTGATTACAATTTCAAACAACCGAAAATGAAGCTAAAAGTTGTTTTTAACTTCGAACGAGTCTGGAATGAAGCTAAAAGTTATTTCCAACTTCAATCTACCAATAATTAAGCTACAAGTTGTTTACGGGCTCAAACGAGTTAGGAATGAAACTACAAGTTGATTACAATTTCAAACAACCGAAAATGAAGCTACATGTTGTTTTTAACTTCGAACGACTTTGGAATGAAGCTACAAGTTGTTTCCAACTTCAATCTACCAATAATGAAGCTACAAGTTGTTTCCGGGCTCAAACGAGTCAAGAATGAAACTACAAGTTGATTACAATTTCAAACAACCGAAAATGAAGCTAAAAGTTGTTTTTAACTTCGAACGAGTCTGGAATGAAGCTAAAAGTTGTTTCCAACTTCAATCTACCAATAATTAAGCTACAAGTTGTTTACGGGCTCAAACGAGTTAGGAATGAAACTACAAGTTGATTACAATTTCAAACAACCGAAAATGAAGCTACAAGTTGTTTTTAACTTCAAATGACTTTGGAATGAATCTACAAGTTGTTTCCAACTTCAGTCTACCAATAATGAAGCTACAAGTTGTTTACGGGCTCAAACGAGTCAAGAATTAAATTACAAGTTGATTACAATTTCAAACAACCGAAAATGAATGTACAAGTTGTTTTCAACTTCAAACGAGTCTGGAATGAAGCTACAAGTTGTTTCCAACTCCAATCTAGTCAATAATGAAGCTACAAGTTGTTTCCGGGCTCAAACGAGTCAAGAATGAAACTACAAGTTGATTACAATTTCAAACAACTGAAAATGAAGCTACAAGTTGTTTTTAACTTCAAACGAGTCTGGAATGAAGCTACAAGTTGTTTCCAACTTCAATCTAGTCAATAATGAAGCTACAAGTTGTTTCCGGGCTCAAACGAGTCAAGAATGAAACTACAACTTGTTTACAATTTCAAACAACCGAAAATGAAGCTACAAGTTGTTTTTAACTTCAAACGAGTATGGAATGAAGCTACAAGTTGTTTCCAACTTCAATCTAGTCAATAATGAAGCTACAAGTTGTTTCCGGGCTCAAACGTGTCAAGAATGGAACTACAAGTTGATTACAATTTCAAACAACCGAAAATGAAGCTACAAGTTGTTTTTAACTTCAAACGAGTATGGAATGAAGCTACAAGTTGTTTCCAACTTCAATCTAGTCAATAATGAAGCTACAAGTTGTTTCCGGGCTCAAACGAGTCAAGAATGAAACTACAAGTTGATTACAATTTCAAACAACCGAAAATCAAGCTTCAAGTTGTTTAACTTCAAACGAGTCTGGAATGAAGCTAAAAGTTGTTTCCAACTTCAATCTACCAATAATGAAGCTACAAGTTGTTTACGGGCTCAAACGAGTCAAGAATGAAACTACAAGTTGATTCCAATTTCAAACAACCGAAAATGAATGTACAAGTTTTGTTCAACTTCAAACGAGTCTGGAATGAAGCTACAAGTTGTTTCCAACTTCAATCTAGTCAATAATGAAGCTACAAGGTGTTGCCAGACTCAAACGAGTCAAGAATGAAACTACAAGTTGTTTACAATTTCAAACAACCGAAAATGAAGCTACAAGTTGTTTTTAACTTTAAACGAGTATGGAATGAAGCTACAAGTTGTTTCCAACTTCAATCTAGTCAATAATGAAGCTACAAGTTGTTTCCGGGCTCAAACGAGTCAAGAATGAATCTACAAGTTGATTACAATCTCAAACAACCGAAAATCAAGCTACAAGTTGTCTTTAACTTCAAACGAGTCTGGAATGAAGCTAAAAGTTTTTTCCAACTTCAATCTACCAGTAATGAAGCTACAAGTTGTTTCCGGGCTCAAACGAGTCAAGAATGAAACTACAAGTTGATTACAATTTCAAACAACCGAAAATGAAGCTAAAAGTTGTTTTTAACTTCGAACGAGTCTGGAATGAAGCTAAAAGTTATTTCCAACTTCAATCTACCAATAATTAAGCTACAAGTTGTTACGGGCTCAAACGAGTTAGGAATGAAACTACAAGTTGATTACAATTTCAAACAACCGAAAATGAAGCTACATGTTGTTTTTAACTTCGAACGACTTTGGAATGAAGCTACAAGTTGTTTCCAACTTCAATCTACCAATAATGAAGCTACAAGTTGTTTACGGGCTCAAATGAGTCAAGAATGAAACTACAAGTTGATTACAATTTCAAACAACCGAAAATGAAGCTAAAAGTTGTTTTTAACTTCGAACGAGTCTGGAATGAAGCTAAAAGTTGTTTCCAACTTCAATCTACCAATAATTAAGCTACAAGTTGTTTACGGGCTCAAACGAGTTAGGAATGAAACTACAAGTTGATTACAAATTCAAACAACCGAAAATGAAGCTACAAGTTGTTTTTAACTTCAAATGACTTTGGAATGAATCTACAAGTTGTTTCCAACTTCAGTCTACCAATAATGAAGCTACAAGTTGTTTACGGGCTCAAACGAGTCAAGAATTAAATTACAAGTTGATTACAATTTCAAACAACCGAAAATGAATGTAACAGTTGTTTTCAACTTCAAACGAGTCTGGAATGAAGCTACAAGTTGTTTCCAACTCCAATCTAGTCAATAATGAAGCTACAAGTTGTTTCCGGGCTCAAACGAGTCAAGAATGAAACTACAAGTTGATTACAATTTCAAACAACTGAAAATGAAGCTACAAGTTGTTTTTAACTTCAAACGAGTCTGGAATGAAGCTACAAGTTGTTTCCAACTTCAATCTAGTCAATAATGAAGCTACAAGTTGTTTCCGGGCTCAAACGAGTCAAGAATGAAACTACAACTTGTTTACAATTTCAAACAACCGAAAATGAAGCTACAAGTTGTTTTTAACTTCAAACGAGTATGGAATGAAGCTACAAGTTGTTTCCAACTCCAATCTAGTCAATAATGAAGCTACAAGTTGTTTCCGGGCTCAAACGAGTCAAGAATGGAACTACAAGTTGATTACAATTTCAAACAACCGAAAATGAAGCTACAAGTTGTTTTTAACTTCAAACGAGTATGGAATGAAGCTACAAGTTGTTTCCAACTTCAATCTAGTCAATAATGAAGCTACAAGTTGTTTCCGGGCTCAAACGAGTCAAGAATGAAACTACAAGTTGATTACAATTTCAAACAACCGAAAATCAAGCTTCAAGTTGTTTAACTTCAAACGAGTCTGGAATGAAGCTACAAGTTGTTTCCAACTTCAATCTAGTCAATAATGAAGCTACAAGTTGTTTACGGGCTCAAACGAGTCAAGAATGAAACTACAAGTTGATTCCAATTTCAAACAACCGAAAATGAATGTACAAGTTGTGTTCAACTTCAAACGAGTCTGGAATGAAGCTACAAGTTGTTTCCAACTTCAATCTAGTCAATAATGAAGCTACAAGGTGTTGCCAGACTCAAACGAGTCAAGAATGAAACTACAAGTTGTTTACAATTTCAAACAACCGAAAATGAAGCTACAAGTTGTTTTTAACTTCAAACGAGTATGGATTGAAGCTACAAGTTGTTTCCAACTTCAATCTAGTCAATAATGAAGCTACAAGTTCTTTCCGGGCTCAAACGAGTCAAGAATGAATCTACAAGTTGATTACAATCTCAAACAACCGAAAATCAAGCTACAAGTTGTCTTTAACTTCAAACGAGTCTGGAATGAAGCTAAAAGTTGTTTCCAACTTCAATCTACCAGTAATGAAGCTACAAGTTGTTTCCGGGCTCAAACGAGTCAAGAATGAAACTACAAGTTGATTACAATTTCAAACAACCGAAAATGAAGCTAAAAGTTGTTTTTAACTTCGAACGAGTCTGGAATGAAGCTAAAAGTTATTTCCAACTTCAATCTACCAATAATTAAGCTACAAGTTGTTTACGGGCTCAAACGAGTTAGGAATGAAACTACAAGTTGATTACAATTTCAAACAACCGAAAATGAAGCTACATGTTGTTTTTAACTTCGAACGACTTTGGAATGAAGCTACAAGTTGTTTCCAACTTCAATCTACCAATAATGAAGCTACAAGTTGTTTACGGGCTCAAACGAGTCAAGAATGAAACTACAAGTTGATTACAATTTCAAACAACCGAAAATGAAGCTAAAAGTTGTTTTTAACTTCGAACGAGTCTGGAATGAAGCTAAAAGTTGTTTCCAACTTCAATCTACCAATAATTAAGCTACAAGTTGTTTACGGGCTCAAACGAGTTAGGAATGAAACTACAAGTTGATTACAATTTCAAACAACCGAAAATGAAGCTACAAGTTGTTTTTAACTTCAAATGACTTTGGAATGAATCTACAAGTTGTTTCCAACTTCAGTCTACCAATAATGAAGCTACAAGTTGTTTACGGGCTCAAACGAGTCAAGAATTAAATTACAAGTTGATTACAATTTCAAACAACCGAAAATGAATGTACAAGTTGTTTTCAACTTCAAACGAGTCTGGAATGAAGCTACAAGTTGTTTCCAACTCCAATCTAGTCAATAATGAAGCTACAAGTTGTTTCCGGGCTCAAACGAGTCAAGAATGAAACTACAAGTTGATTAAAATTTCAAACAACCGAAAATCAAGCTTCAAGTTGTTTAACTTCAAACGAGTCTGGAATGAAGCTACAAGTTGTTTCCAACTTCAATCTACCAATAATGAAGCTACAAGTTGTTTACGGGCTCAAACGAGTCAAGAATGAAACTACAAGTTGATTACAATTTCAAACAACCGAAAATGAAGCTAAAAGTTGTTTTTAACTTCGAACGAGTCTGGAATGAAGCTAAAAGTTGTTTCCAACTTCAATCTACCAATAATTAAGCTACAAGTTGTTTACGGGCTCAAACGAGTTAGGAATGAAACTACAAGTTGATTACAATTTCAAACAACCGAAAATGAAGCTACAAGTTGTTTTTAACTTCAAATGACTTTGGAATGAATCTACAAGTTGTTTCCAACTTCAGTCTACCAATAATGAAGCTACAAGTTGTTTACGGGCTCAAACGAGTCAAGAATTAAATTACAAGTTGATTACAATTTCAAACAACCGAAAATGAATGTACAAGTTGTTTTCAACTTCAAACGAGTCTGGAATGAAGCTACAAGTTGTTTCCAACTCCAATCTAGTCAATAATGAAGCTACAAGTTGTTTCCGGGCTCAAACGAGTCAAGAATGAAACTACAAGTTGATTCCAATTTCAAACAACCGAAAATGAATGTACAAGTTGTGTTCAACTTCAAACGAGTCTGGAATGAAGCTACAAGTTGTTTCCAACTTCAATCTAGTCAATAATGAAGCTACAAGGTGTTGCCAGACTCAAACGAGTCAAGAATGAAACTACAAGTTGTTTACAATTTCAAACAACCGAAAATGAATGTTAGATATAATTGATGATTACTAATGTTCTTAAAGTTTGTTTTAGAACAGGAATCATCAGAGTTTAATCTGGAAGCTGATCAGAGTTTAGTAAAGTCTGACAGAGTTTAGTAAAGTCTGACAGAGTTTGATAAAGTCTGACCAGAGTTTACATAGTCAAGATTCGTCAGAGTTTACACGTGGAAAGAGCTCAGAAGCGGATATACTTCAAGGAAGGATAGAAGCGGAGGAGTGATTTGCTGACTATGGAAACTAAACAGAAAATTGGAGCAATCTTTGATTGATAGAATTCATAGCAGATTTATAGGATATCAAATCAGAGATTGATTTTGTAACTGTGTCTATATAAACACAGATTAGGGTTACTCTAGAAGAGTTGAGTTATCGAGTATATTTTACAGAACCCTAGCAGCTCTTAGTGATACATTATAAATCACTGAGAGAGTTTTTGTAACCATTAAAGCTTTGTGAATATAAGAGTTTACTGCTTTCAATCTCTTATATTGTCTTACTGTGTTACAGATTGTGATCACTATATCAGATTATATAGTGAATTTATAGGACCTAACAAGTGGTATCAGAGCCAGCTCTGTTAAGATTACTACAGTGAGATCTTAAACACAATCATGTCTGAAAAATCACAAGCTTCATCCTTTAGAGTTCCAATCCTTAAGGCATCTGAATATCCAGTCTGGAAAGAGAGAATGATAATATTCTTAGACTCTGTTGATCCAGAATATCTTGACAGGATCTTTGATGGACCACATATGCCCACCAAGCTCTCTGTTGGGCTTGCTGATGAACCTCAGAAGATGGTTCCAAAAGAAAAGAAAGATTATACCCCTGAGGACATCCTGTCAATTAGTAAAGACTCAAAGGTGAAACACCTTTTGCACAGTGCTCTTGACAATGCAATGTCTAATAGGGTAATTGGGTGCAAAACTGCTAAACAAATCTGGGATGCTCTGGAAACCAGATGTCAAGGAACTCAGGCCATTAAGAAAAACAGAAAAACAATCCTTACACAGGAGTATGAGCACTTTGACTCAAAATCTGGTGAGTCTCTGACAGATCTGTATGACAGATTTGTCAAACTGTTGAATGACTTATCTCTGGTGGACAAGGAATATGATCTTGAAGACTCAAATCTCAAATTCCTTCTGGCTCTTCCTGAAAAATGGGATTTGAAAGTCACCACAATAAGAGACAATCTTGATCTTGGAGAAATGTCTCTTGATGATGTTTATGGAAGACTGAAGACTCATGAACTTGAAATGGAGCAAAGGAACAAACGTCATGGAGGAAAATCAAAGTCTGTTGCTCTGAAAGTTCAAGAGGAAGCTGCTAAGAGCAAAGGAAAAGCTCATGTCACAAAGTCTGACATTGAGTCATCAAACTCTGATGACTCAAACTCTGATGTTTCCTCAGACTCTGAAGAAAGTGATGATGAGATGATGCAGTTAGCAGCATTGATGGTGAAAAGCTTCAAGAAGTTGGCCTACAAAAAGTTCAACAAAGGCAAAAGTTTTTCAAGGAAAGACAGAAACTCTGACAGAGTTTATGATAAGAAGAATTTCAAGAAGAATGAGGGCAAGGAAGGGAAAGCTGGAAAAGCTGACAAGTATACCTGTTTCAACTGTGGTGAAAAGGGTCACTTTGCATCTGAGTGCAAGAAAGCCAAGAAGGAAAAAGAAAAAGCCTTTATCACCAAGAAAGGAAACTGGACAGATACATCTGATTCAGAAGAAGAAGTCAATTATGCTCTGATGGCAAACACTGACAACAACTCTGAATCTCCTGCTAAGGTACCTCATTCTACTCTTGCCTTTGATACTGAAGATATAACTGAGTTAAGATTGTTTCTTAAAACTTTGCATACCAGCTTTAGAGATCAGACTTTAGAAAATGAAAGATTAAAATCTGAAACTCTAAGTGTAAAGAAAAGGAATGATTATCTAGAAAAAGAATTAGTTCAGATGTTGGAAGTTTAGAAAGAAAGAGATGATGCTGTCATTGTCAAAGATGAATTATTAAAGAGGTATGCATCTCTTCAATCAGAACTTGCTAAGGAAAGGGAAATTATTAAAACATGGACTAATTCAGGCAAAACTACTCAGGATATCTTAGGTAGTGGAAACTGGAAGAAGGGACTAGGTTACACTGATAACTCAGAAGCTGAGTCATCAAAAACAAAGTTTGTTAAAACTCAAAAACCTAAGGTTAAACCTGTCAAATTTGTTTGTGAATCCTCTAAGTCTAAACAGAGTAGACCAAAATCAGAGATTAACAAAAATTTAAAATCTGATAAGCCCAAACAGGTTAACATAGGATTGATGACTCAGAAACAGCTTAAACACAAGCTTAAAGAAGTAAAGTCTGATGACAAAAACAAGGAGCCTAGGAAAAACAGAAATGGCAAGATTGGAATAGACAAGAGTAATAACTACATGCCTGTTCCAAATGCACCTAGGAAGACATGCCATAACTGTGGTAATACTAATCATCTTGCTAATTTTTGCAGGAAGAACAAGGACATTAACTCTTTACCTACAAAGTCTGGAGTTAGAAAAAGTAGTATTAGATATAAACCACAAGATCCATGTTTTCATTGTGGTAGTTTATGGCATTCCATTTATACTTGCAAAGAATATCATAGTTTGTATTATGATTATTATCAATTGAAACCTTCTTTGAAGAAGTGTAATAAAAGCTCTGCAAGTACAAACTCTGTTTCTAGTACAAACTCTGTTGCAAAGTCTGTTAGCTCAAACTCTGAAAATAATACCGCTGCAAAAGCTAACAAACTCAATAAGGCCAAGGGATCCAAGCAAGTCTGGGTCCTTAAAACTAACAATTAGTGGTCTTTGTGATTGCAGGGCAACAGGAAGGATATTCTAGTCTTGGACAGTGGATGTTCAGGACACATGACTGGAAATAAGGCCCTGCTGTCAGAGTTTGTGGAGAAGGCTGGCCCAAGTGTTTCTTATGGAGATGGCAACATAGGAAGGACTCTGGGATATGGCAACATCAATCTTGGAAATGTCATCATATCAAATGTAGCTCTTGTTCAAGGGCTGAAACACAATTTACTCTCTGTCAGTCAGATCTGTGACAGAGGATATCCTGTTGATTTCTATGAAGAACACAGTGAGATAGTAAGCAAGTCAACAGGCAAAGTGGCAGTTATTGCTCACAGACATGGGAATATTTATGAAATCCACTTGCCTACAAACTCTGAAGGAAAAGCAATCTGCTTGTCTACAAGGATCTCTGCAGAAGAAAGTTGGAAGTGGCATAAGAAGCTCTCACATCTGAATTTCAACTCTATAAATGAGCTTATAAAGAAAAAGCTTGTGAGAGGACTCCCTGAATCACTACTCACATCTGATGGATTATGTGATTCATGTCAAAAGGCCAAGCAGAGAAAGACATCCTTCAAAAGTAAGACTGAATTCTCAATAAAGAAACCATATCATCTTCTACATGTTGATCTATTTGGACCAGTTAATGTACCATCCATTGCGAGGAAGAAATATGCTCTTGTCATTGTTGATGAGTATACCAGATACACTTGGGTATATTTTCTTCACTCTAAAGATGAAACAGTCTTGCATCTGATGGATCATGTAACACAACTGGACCATGGATCTGAAGACAAAGTGAAGATCATTAGAAGTGATAATGGAACTGAGTTCAGAAATTCAACAATGGAAGAGTTCTGCAAAGAAAGAGGTGTAGTGCAACAATTCTCTGCACCTGATACACCACAGCAAAATGGTGTAGTTGAAAGGAAAAACAGGACTCTTATAGAAGCTGCCAGAACTATGCTTGATGAGGCTAAATTGCCTACTTATTTCTGGGCAGAAGCTGTTCAAACAGCTTGTTTCACTCAAAATGCAACCTTGATTAATAAGCATGGCAAGACCCCATATGAGATGGTGAAGAAAAAGAAGCCAAATCTGAAATATTTTCATATATTTGGGTGCAAATGCTTTGTCTTGAAGACTCATCCAGAACAGCTTACCAAGTTTGATTTAAAAGCTGATGAAGGCATCTTTGTAGGTTATCCTCTGATAACAAAGGCCTTCAGAGTCTACAATCTAAGAACCAAGGTGATCATGGAATCCATACATGTGTCATTTGATGACAAGAAAATCATGGGCTTAACAGATATGGATGATCATGAAAAATTGCATTTTGAAAATGAAGAAATATTCTCTGATTCGATAAACTCTGATGAACAGTCAAACTCTGACTGTGAACAAGATACAGCAAACTCTGATGAAAATTTACAAGTTCATGATGATGAAGCACTGGCTGAGAGGGAGCATCAGAATGTTTCAGACTCTACCCAAGACTCATCAGAGAATGCTGACTCAAACTCATCAGAGAATACTGATTCAAACTCTGATAGCACAAACTTAGGGGGAGCTACAGAGAATAATCAACAGAATCATGAAAGCATGGATCAAGGGGGAGGATCCAATGATGAAAATGGTCAACTTCCACATGCTAGGAAGTGGACAAAATCTCACACACCTGACTTAATAATTGGCAATCCAGAAGCAGGTGTGCAGACAAGGACAGCTACAGCAAATGAGTGTTTACATCATTGCTTTCTGTCACAAACAGAACCTAAAAAGGTGGAGGAAGCTCTTCAAGATGCTGACTGGATACAAGCAATGCAAGAAGAGCTGAATGAGTTTGAGAGAAATAAAGTATGGACCCTAGTACCAAGACCTAAAGACAGATCTATAGTTGGTACAAAATGGGTGTTCAGAAACAAAACTGACAGTGAGGGTGTCATTACAAGGAATAAAGCAAGGCTTGTGGCAAAAGGGTATTCACAACAGGAAGGTATTGATTATGATGAGACATTTGCTCCAGTTGCAAGATTGGAGGCAATCAGAATCTTTCTGGCCTATGCTGCTCACAAGAAATTCAAGGTATTTCAGATGGATGTCAAAAGTGCTTTTCTAAATGGGAAACTGGATGAAGAGGTATATGTTGAACAACCTCCAGGCTTTGTGGATCCAAAGCATCCAGACTATGTCTATAGATTGGACAAGGCACTTTATGGACTAAAGCAGGCTCCAAGAGCATGGTATGAAACTCTGGCTCAATTTCTTCTTGAGAATGGATTTACTAGAGGTACCATAGATAAAACTCTGTTTTATTTGAATCATGGTAATGATCTGCTTTTAGTTCAAATCTATGTTGATGACATTATTTTTGGCTCCACTAATGCTAAACTCTGTCAAAGATTTGCCAAGCTCATGCAGTCTAGGTACCAAATGAGCATGATGGGGGAACTCAGTTACTTTCTGGGTTTACAAGTTAAACAGACTGAAGATGGGATTTTTATAAATCAAGCCAAGTATACCAGAAATCTTTTGAAGAAATTTGGTATGCAAGACAGTTCAGCTGCAACTACTCCTATGGCAACAGCAACCAAACTAGACAAAGACACTGGTGCATCAGTGGATATCACAAACTATAGAGGAATGATTGGATCTTTGCTTTATCTGACTGCAAGTAGACCAGACATCATGTATGCCACATGTCTATGTGCAAGATTTCAGGCAGATCCAAGAGAGCCTCATCTGATTGCAGTAAAAAGGATATTCAGATATCTCAAGGGAACCACATCATTGGGATTATGGTATCCTAGAGAATCAGATTTTAGTCTAATTGGATACTCTGATGCAGATTTTGCAGGTTGCAAAATTGACAGAAAAAGCACAAGTGGGAGTTGTCAATTTCTAGGTGGAAGACTAGTTTCTTGGTACAGCAAGAAGCAGAAGTCTATTTCAACATCAACAGCAGAGTCAGAGTATATAGCTGCAGGCAGCTGCTGTGCTCAAATTCTTTGGATGAAGAATCAACTGTTGGACTATGGGTTATCCTTTTCTAAAATTCCTATTTATTGTGATAACCAAAGTGCTATTGCTATGACAGGAAATCCAGTTCAACATTCTCTGACAAAGCACATCAGTATAAGATATCATTTTATAAGGGAGCATGTGGAGGAAGGAACGATTGAACTTCACTTTGTTCCCACAGAACAGCAGCTAGCAGACATATTCACCAAACCACTAAGTGAAGCAACCTTCACCAGACTGGTGAATGAGCTAGGAATGATATCAGGAACTGAGTAAACATACTGGTCAGATCTTTCAAATTACCATATGTATTGCTCAAAAATTTGTCATGCTATACTCTGATTGTTAAAATCTGATGACAAACTCTGATGATATACTCTGTGTGCTATACTCTGATGATATTTTCTGATCGTCATTCTCTGACGATATTCTCTGATGTTTGCAAACTCTGAATCTTGATTAATGATTTCATTTTTACCTCTCTGAGAAAACAAACCTGTGAAGATATTATGAAGCATGATATGAATTAGTAATCATAAATCTCAGTTCAGTTCCTTAATCTTGATCTCAATTTTGTGCTACTACTTAACACTATATGCATGTTGATATCATTGAGACTCTATTACTTCACATATCTTAATTATAAGTGAGACTGACTAATTTGCATTTTCTCTCAGTAAATTAGACAGTGATTATAAACTCTGATGATATATACACCCCTGCAAATAAAGCATGGTACTCCTTTGAGATCTTAGATGTCTATATGACAGTGACTGGGAAGACCCAAACACTTACTGGTATTAAGTAATTGCCAAGATTTTATAATCTATGGTGACCAGTCACACTCTCTGATTACTGGAGAAATACTGTTGCACATTAATATTTAAAGGTCGTGATTCATTTACACTGAAAAGCGTCCTTGAAAAAAAAAAAAAAAAAAAAAAAAAAGGGGGGGTTGGTTTATTTTATATATTTCTCCATCAGAGTATATCGTTTGTCTATGTCTTGAGAGTTTAAATAAATTATTCTTGTCTACCTTATAATTACGAAATTGTGAAATTCTCTAGTCTCTGATTTAATATGTTAAATCACACACATACTGTCACAAGCACATTATTGAGCTATGGATTTTGTGACAAACTCTGATTTTCTGATGAATTTTCTAAAAATCATGTCTTTCTTCTGAGGTACTTAGAAATTTATTTTCTTTGATGTAAATCTCAGAGTTTAAATTTCGAGAGATTTAATCTTGATTTTTAAATCTTGTACATTTCAGAAGTACAAAATATTCAGAGAATATGAAGGGAGTATTTCAAACGGATGTATTGTTGGTGGGTTTACATGAAAAACATTTTAATAGGAGAACGTGTAATCAGCATTTATTACTGCACATGTTTTACTGGGCTCATGATTATTACTCTCGTTTCTCTATCCCACTAACATTCAACTACCAGTTAAAATCTGACAGGTGTCCAAGTGAACAAAGAGTCCAAGCGTGTACAGCTACACAAAATCTGAAGAGTTTATCATCAGATTTTATTGTTTCTCTTTTCTTCACTTTTACATCTAATCTCCAAACACACTCTCTAAACAAACTCTTACTCTCTTCTCTCTGAAATTCAAATCTTCTCACACACATTATCTCAAACACTTTTCTCTACTCACAAACTCTGTTATAATGGCAACTACTACATTCACCCATGCAGGTGTGGACTTTGTCCCCAATAACTATACAGCCATTCTTGACACTGCCGAAGCTCCAAGGGATTATCATCCCATGCAGCAATTTCTTGCACAGAGTGCTATTGCTACAGCTCTTACCGCTCCTGCAAGACTCTCAGGAAGCCAAATCATCAGTTTTTGGAGGACGGGTAAATACGACAATGGTGGTGAAAATGGATCACCATCAATTGTGTTTTCATTTGAAGGGGAGGAGTATTTTGTTACTCCAGCCACAGTCAGGTCAGCATTCAACCTATCAGAGCGTGACACTGTTTATGTCACTAATGGCGATGCCAATCTAAGGACTATGATGACTGACTTGGGCTACTATGATTCTCTGGACAAACTGGGACAATTGAAGCGTCCTGGACTCAGGAAGGAGTGGAGTTTCTTCTTTGATTGCATAACCAGGGCCTTCCAGAAGAAATCTACCAACTGGGATGCAATACCCATGGACATGCTACAAATTGGGTATTCTCTGATCTATTCTACTAATTTCGATTATGGTAGATTAGTTATTAGAAATATTGGTGAAAGAATGAATGAAAATCGTCAAGTTGTATATTTTTCTCGATTTTGCCAATTATTATTCAATGCATCTGTTGGAGAGGTAGCATTTGATGATGAGATCAGACCTTTTAAGTTGCATAAAAGGGCTTTCAAAGATCTCATCTCTAAAGATGAAAAGAGGCCAGTTCTCAGGCCATTCCAGGCTCCAGCACAAATAAGGGAAAGACTGAACATGCCTCCAGCAAATCAACAATCTACAGTCTCTCCTACAAACCCCAAACAACCCAGAACTTCTGCATCCAAGTCCAAAAGGGGTGCAAAGTCTGATGCAGCCCCTTCTACTGCAAAAAGAACAAGAACCTCTGTTGCCACACATGTTCTGAAACCAAACACTGATGAGCCAGTAAACTCTGAGGCTCACTTAAACTCTGAAGCTCTAAACTCTGAGATCCCAGAAAACACTGAAGCTGCTACTCCTCAAAAGCAGAAGAAAAGAAGAAGACTGGTTGCAGCATATGAATATGATGATCTTGAACCTATACATGCTGTAAACTCTGAATCTATTCCTACAACAGTCTCTGAACCTGTTCAAGCAAGTCCTCAAAAGCCAGCTCGATTCAAAAGAAGGGCTCACAAGCCTGCAAGAGCAAAAGTTCCAATCACTGAAATAACAGACTTCACAGTTGAGGAAGAACAAACACCATCAACTCCAGTAGCTGAAAATTCTCAAGCTCTGATGGTGCTTCCTATCACAGCTGTTCCTCTGAAATCTCCTACAGCATCTTCCACTTCATCTGAGGTAGATGAAGAAATTGTTTGCAAGGAACCTATCACAACTGAAGCTGGAGCAAATATGGCTGATCTTCATACTCCAGTATCTGATCATGGACCTTCCACTCAAATTCCTACTTCTCCAATGAAAATTCCAGAAGGTGCCATAGTTCATGATACAGCTCCAGACAACTACAGATCTGATGTAGTTGATGAATCTGACAGGGTAGCTATGGAAGCTCTACAATCTCTTGCTCAGACTGGTAAAGAGCCTATCAAATCACAGTCTGAAGCTAAAGGAAAACCTGCTCAAGACAGTGTGGAGAAAGTTGCTGATCCTGTTCCTGATGCTGACAAAGCAAACTCTGAGGCTGATACTGAGGATGATGATAGTTCCTCTGAAAATGATGGAAATGATGGAGTTCCTTTGACTCAACAAAAGTGGGAGTCTACTAGCCAGTATACTGCCAGGCTACAAACTCTGACCACAGACTCTGAGCCACTTCCCAGGGATCTTCAAGTTGATCCTCCAAATGAAGTATGGGATAAACTCTGGCTTAGTCATCAGCATTCTCTGGAGACAACTAAAGCTGAAGAATTTTTGTCTATGGCAGAGAATAAAATTTCAAACTCTGATGTTATGTCAAGCCTCAAAGGCACAATTCTTTATCTGAAGACATTTCATCCTGCTCATGCCCAGACATCTAAATCAATAGATAGTCTAAGAACAGAGGTAGCAAAAGTCAAGGAGACAAATGAGTTGGAAAAGAAAAGGACCATGCTTCCTCTGAAAGAGAATGTACAGAAGCTGGTAACTGCCAATGAATCTCTGGACAAACGGATGACCATGATTGAATCAAATCAAGAAAAGATGTCCAAACAGCTTGAAGCCATCCAATCTTCACTTTCTCTGATCACATCCATACTGATTCCTGATGAGGATGATGTCGAAAAGGGGGAGAGAGTAGCTCAAGTCAAATGCAAATCTACTACTCAAACTCTGAAGAGGAAGAAGAAGGATGATGATGATGATGATGCTGATGATTTTACCAAGCACAAGAGATTTCAAGCAGGGACTGGTGGAAGAGTTTCAAACTCTGACAGTCAAAAACAATCTAAGCAAAGTACAAAGTCTGGTCCAACACATAACTTCACATCTGGATCTAAGCAAAGACCAGTGACTGGATCAGACAAACCCATGACTGATGAAGAGCTTGCTAGATTGGTTTTTGAACAAGAAAATCCAGAAGCCAATTTGGATTTGGAGTTGATTGCTGCAGAAGAAGAAGATCTAAAGAAAGAACATGCTGAAGCAATAAAGTCAGGAAAAATCCAGAAACCTGCAAAATCAACAGCCAAACCAAAAGAAAAAGGGATAATGATTAAGGAACCTACTGTTGCTGATCAGAGTTTATCAGTCAAAAAGGTATACTCTGAAGATGAATATACTTCCAAGGGCAAAAGCAAAGTAGATGAACGTCTGGAGAAAGGCTGGGAAAAGAAGAAGTCTACAACCTCTGACAAGGATCAAGTTGTAAAGGAAAAGAAGACAGAAGCTGCAATCTCTGACAAAGCTCATGTTGCAGAACCTCAAAAAGAAAGATTAACCTCTGACATAGCTCATGTTAATAGGGATGCAAAGAAGGACACAACCTCTGACAAGGCTCAAGCTGTGTTCAAACCAACAACTACTCCACTGGATGGATTTGCAAAGCCTACTCTGATGACTGAGATAAGCTTTGAAAAGGGATCAATTCAACCAATCTCTCATCGTAAGGCAGGAAGAGATAAAGGAGGGCTGGGATCCAAATATGAGAAATTTGATCAGAGTATAGGATCAAGACCAGATGACCCCTCATCTCTCTGTGCTCCCAAGACTGGAGTATTGCAAGACAAAATGGACAAGCTTGATTCAGTCCAGTTGGTGAAGAATGACAGAGGAGATAATATTCTTATCTACTTCATGTCTGATGGAACAGTGTTTAGAGTACTTGAAGCAGATCTCTATGCTAAACACTGGGAAGAATTGAGATATGTCTCACACATATTTCTTGTGAAGAACAAGTCATGTCAACACATCTTCAACCTGCTTAAGGATCAAATCAGAAGAAAGATGGGGATTACAGGAAATAAAAATGCTGGACCTTTCATTCCTAAATACCTCAATCATAAAGGACAGCTGGTGGAGATGAAGAAAAATTCAGCAAAAATTGAAACAATAGGTGGAATCAGAACTCTTGCATTTAATGAAGAGTCTGATAAAGCTTACAATATCAGGCTTGATAGGGACTTGAAGAAGAACAAGATTTATGATCTCAGAGCTGCAATTTATCAAACTGGAGTTTCAGATCCAGAGCTGAGAGAGATAAAGAGACAAATGATTACAGTGCTTGAAGAAGCTGAAAGAGAACTCCTCAGAGGGTATCTACAGACAGCAAATGGTGTCTATGCAGCTAAGGAGTAAAGTATCTGTAAGTTTTTAAAAGTTTTCTGTTAAATAGTTAAACTCTGTTGCATTTGAATTAAATGTTTTGACATCATCAATTATCTGTTAACTTGCACATAATGTATTTATGCACAAGTTGGGGGAGATTGTTAGATATAATTGATGATTACTAATGTTCTTAAAGTTTGTTTTAGAACAGGAATCATCAGAGTTTAATCTGGAAGCTGATCAGAGTTTAGTAAAGTCTGACAGAGTTTAGTAAAGTCTGACAGAGTTTGATAAAGTCTGACCAGAGTTTACATAGTCAAGATTCGTCAGAGTTTACACGTGGAAAGAGCTCAGAAGCGGATATACTTCAAGGAAGGATAGAAGCGGAGGAGTGATTTGCTGACTATGGAAACTAAACAGAAAACTGGAGCAATCTTTGATTGATAGAATTCATAGCAGATTTATAGGATATCAAATCAGAGATTGATTTTGTAACTGTGTCTATATAAACACAGATTAGGGTTACTCTAGAAGAGTTGAGTTATCGAGTATATTTTACAGAACCCTAGCAGCTCTTAGTGATACATTATAAATCACTGAGAGAGTTTTTGTAACCATTAAAGCTTTGTGAATATAAGAGTTTACTGCTTTCAATCTCTTATATTGTCTTACTGTGTTACAGATTGTGATCACTATATCAGATTATATAGTGAATTTATAGGACCTAACAATGAAGCTACAAGTTGTTTTTAACTTCAAACGAGTATGGAATGAAGCTACAAGTTGTTTCCAACTTCAATCTACCAATAATGAAGCTACAAGTTGTTTCCGGGCTCAAACGAGTCAAGAATGAAACTACAAGTTGATTACAATTTCAAACAACCGAAAATGAAGCTAAAAGTTGTTTTTAACTTCGAACGAGTCTGGAATGAAGCTAAAAGTTGTTTCCAACTTCAATCTACCAATAATTAAGCTACAAGTTGTTTACGGGCTCAAACGAGTTAGGAATGAAACTACAAGTTGATTACAATTTCAAACAACCGAAAATGAAGTACATGTTGTTTTTAACTTCGAACGACTTTGGAATGAAGCTACAAGTTGTTTCCAACTTCAATCTACCAATAATGAAGCTACAAGTTGTTTACGGGCTCAAACGAGTCAAGAATGAAACTACAAGTTGTTTACAATTTCAAACAACCGAAAATGAAGCTACAAGTTGTTTTTAACTTCAAACGAGTATGGAATGAAGCTACAAGTTGTTTCCAACTTCAATCTAGTCAATAATGAAGCTACAAGTTGTTTCCGGGCTCAAACGAGTCAAGAATGGAACTACAAGTTGATTACAATTTCAAACAACCGAAAATCAAGCTACAAGTTGTCTTTAACTTCAAACGAGTCTGGAATGAAACTAAAAGTTGTTTCCAACTTCAATCTAGTCAATAATGAAGCTACAAGTTGTTTCCGGGCTCAAACGAGTCAAGAATGAAACTACAAGTTGATTACAATTTCAAACAACCGAAAATCAAGCTTCAAGTTGTTTAACTTCAAACGAGTCTGGAATGAAGCTAAAAGTTGTTTCCAACTTCAATCTAGTCAATAATGAAGCTACAAGTTGTTTCCGGGCTCAAACGAGTCAAGAATGAAACTACAAGTTGATTACAATTTCAAACAACCGAAAATCAAGCTTCAAGTTGTTTAACTTCAAACGAGTCTGGAATGAAGCTAAAAGTTGTTTCCAACTTCAATCTACCAATAATGAAGCTACAAGTTGTTTACGGGCTCAAACGAGTCAAGAATGAAACTACAAGTTGATTACAATCTCAAACAACCGAAAATGAATGTACAAGTTGTGTTCAACTTCAAACGAGTCTGGAATGAAGCTACAAGTTGTTTCCAACTTCAATCTAGTCAATAACGAAGCTACAAGGTGTTGCCAGACTCAAACGAGTCAAGAATGAAACTACAAGTTGTTTACAATTTCAAACAACCGAAAATGAAGCTACAAGTTGTTTTTAACTTCAAACGAGTATGGAATGAAGCTACAAGTTGTTTCCAACTTCAATCTACCAATAATGAAGCTACAAGTTGTTTCCGGGCTCAAACGAGTCAAGAATGAAACTACAAGTTGATTACAATTTCAAACAACCGAAAATGAAGCTAAAAGTTGTTTTTAACTTCGAACGAGTCTGGAATGAAGCTAAAAGTTGTTTCCAACTTCAATCTACCAATAATTAAGCTACAAGTTGTTTACGGGCTCAAACGAGTTAGGAATGAAACTAAAAGTTGATTACAATTTCAAACAACCGAAAATGAAGTACATGTTGTTTTTAACTTCGAACGACTTTGGAATGAAGCTACAAGTTGTTTCCAACTTCAATCTACCAATAATGAAGCTACAAGTTGTTTACGGGCTCAAACGAGTCAAGAATGAAACTACAAGTTGTTTACAATTTCAAACAACCGAAAATGAAGCTACAAGTTGTTTTTAACTTCAAACGAGTATGGAATGAAGCTACAAGTTGTTTCCAACTTCAATCTAGTCAATAATGAAGCTACAAGTTGTTTCCGGGCTCAAACGAGTCAAGAATGAATCTACAAGTTGATTACAATCTCAAACAACCGAAAATCAAGCTACAAGTTGTCTTTAACTTCAAACGAGTCTGGAATGAAGCTAAAAGTTGTTTCCAACTTCAATCTACCAGTAATGAAGCTACAAGTTATTTCCGGGCTCAAACGAGTCAAGAATGAAACTACAAGTTGATTCCAATTTCAAACAACCGAAAATGAATGTACAAGTTGTGTTCAACTTCAAACGAGTCTGGAATGAAGCTACAAGTTGTTTCCAACTTCAATCTAGTCAATAACGAAGCTACAAGGTGTTGCCAGACTCAAACGAGTCAAGAATGAAACTACAAGTTGTTTACAATTTCAAACAACCGAAAATGAAGCTACAAGTTGTTTTTAACTTCAAACGAGTATGGAATGAAGCTACAAGTTGTTTCCAACTTCAATCTACCAATAATGAAGCTACAAGTTGTTTCCGGGCTCAAACGAGTCAAGAATGAAACTACAAGTTGATTACAATTTCAAACAACCGAAAATGAAGCTAAAAGTTGTTTTTAACTTCGAACGAGTCTGGAATGAAGCTAAAAGTTGTTTCCAACTTCAATCTACCAATAATTAAGCTACAAGTTGTTTACGGGCTCAAACGAGTTAGGAATGAAACTACAAGTTGATTACAATTTCAAACAACCGAAAATGAAGTAAATGTTGTTTTTAACTTCGAACGACTTTGGAATGAAGCTACAAGTTGTTTCCAACTTCAATCTACCAATAATGAAGCTACAAGTTGTTTACGGGCTCAAACGAGTCAAGAATGAAACTACAAGTTGTTTACAATTTCAAACAACCGAAAATGAAGCTACAAGTTGTTTTTAACTTCAAACGAGTATGGAATGAAGCTACAAGTTGTTTCCAACTTCAATCTAGTCAATAATGAAGCTACAAGTTGTTTCCGGGCTCAAACGAGTCAAGAATGAAACTACAAGTTGATTACAATTTCAAACAACCGAAAATCAAGCTTCAAGTTGTTTAACTTCAAACGAGTCTGGAATGAAGCTAAAAGTTGTTTCCAACTTCAATCTACCAATAATGAAGCTACAAGTTGTTTACGGGCTCAAACGAGTCAAGAATGAAACTACAAGTTGATTCCAATTTCAAACAACCGAAAATGAATGTACAAGTTGTGTTCAACTTCAAACGAGTCTGGAATGAAGCTACAAGTTGTATCCAACTTCAATCTAGTCAATAATGAAGCTACAAGGTGTTGCCAGACTCAAACGAGTCAAGAATGAAACTACAAGTTGTTTACAATTTCAAACAACCGAAAATGAAGCTACAAGTTGTTTTTAACTTCAAACGAGTATGGAATGAAGCTACAAGTTGTTTCCAACTTCAATCTAGTCAATAATGAAGCTACAAGTTGTTTCCGGGCTCAAACGAGTCAAGAATGAATCTACAAGTTGATTACAATCTCAAACAACCGAAAATCAAGCTACAAGTTGTCTTTAACTTCAAACGAGTCTGGAATGAAGCTAAAAGTTGTTTCCAACTTCAATCTACCAGTAATGAAGCTACAAGTTGTTTCCGGGCTCAAACGAGTCAAGAATGAAACTACAAGTTGATTCCAATTTCAAACAACCGAAAATGAATGTACAAGTTGTGTTCAACTTCAAACGAGTCTGGAATGAAGCTACAAGTTGTTTCCAACTTCAATCTAGTCAATAACGAAGCTACAAGGTGTTGCCAGACTCAAACGAGTCAAGAATGAAACTACAAGTTGTTTACAATTTCAAACAACCGAAAATGAAGCTACAAGTTGTTTTTAACTTCAAACGAGTATGGAATGAAGCTACAAGTTGTTTCCAACTTCAATCTACCAATAATGAAGCTACAAGTTGTTTCCGGGCTCAAACGAGTCAAGAATGAAACTACAAGTTGATTACAATTTCAAACAACCGAAAATGAAGCTAAAAGTTGTTTTTAACTTCGAACGAGTCTGGAATGAAGCTAAAAGTTGTTTCCAACTTCAATCTACCAATAATTAAGCTACAAGTTGTTTACGGGCTCAAACGAGTTAGGAATGAAACTACAAGTTGATTACAATTTCAAACAACCGAAAATGAAGTACATGTTGTTTTTAACTTCGAACGACTTTGGAATGAAGCTACAAGTTGTTTCCAACTTCAATCTACCAATAATGAAGCTACAAGTTGTTTACGGGCTCAAACGAGTCAAGAATGAAACTACAAGTTGTTTACAATTTCAAACAACCGAAAATGAAGCTACAAGTTGTTTTTAACTTCAAACGAGTATGGAATGAAGCTACAAGTTGTTTCCAACTTCAATCTAGTCAATAATGAAGCTACAAGTTGTTTCCGGGCTCAAACGAGTCAAGAATGAATCTACAAGTTGATTACAATCTCAAACAACCGAAAATCAAGCTACAAGTTGTCTTTAACTTCAAACGAGTCTGGAATGAAGCTAAAAGTTGTTTCCAACTTCAATCTACCAGTAATGAAGCTACAAGTTGTTTCCGGGCTCAAACGAGTCAAGAATGAAACTACAAGTTGATTCCAATTTCAAACAACCGAAAATGAATGTACAAGTTGTGTTCAACTTCAAACGAGTCTGGAATGAAGCTACAAGTTGTTTCCAACTTCAATCTAGTCAATAACGAAGCTACAAGGTGTTGCCAGACTCAAACGAGTCAAGAATGAAACTACAAGTTGTTTACAATTTCAAACAACCGAAAATGAAGCTACAAGTTGTTTTTAACTTCAAACGAGTATGGAATGAAGCTACAAGTTGTTTCCAACTTCAATCTACCAATAATGAAGCTACAAGTTGTTTCCGGGCTCAAACGAGTCAAGAATGAAACTACAAGTTAATTACAATTTCAAACAACCGAAAATGAAGCTAAAAGTTGTTTTTAACTTCGAACGAGTCTGGAATGAAGCTAAAAGTTGTTTCCAACTTCAATCTACCAATAATTAAGCTACAAGTTGTTTACGGGCTCAAACGAGTTAGGAATGAAACTACAAGTTGATTACAATTTCAAACAACCGAAAATGAAGTACATGTTGTTTTTAACTTCGAACGACTTTGGAATGAAGC
This sequence comes from Daucus carota subsp. sativus, assembly GCF_001625215.2. Classification (NCBI taxonomy): domain Eukaryota; kingdom Viridiplantae; phylum Streptophyta; class Magnoliopsida; order Apiales; family Apiaceae; genus Daucus; species Daucus carota. The sequence goes on along the minus strand of NC_030382.2, from coordinate 6,357,950 downwards.
TACAAGTTGTTTCCAACTTCAATCTACCAATAATGAAGCTACAAGTTGTTTACGGGCTCAAACGAGTCAAGAATGAAACTACAAGTTGTTTACAATTTCAAACAACCGAAAATGAAGCTACAAGTTGTTTTTAACTTCAAACGAGTTTGGAATGAAGCTACAAGTTGTTTCCAACTTCAATCTAGTCAATAATGAAGCTACAAGTTGTTTCCGGGCTCAAACGAGTCAAGAATGGAACTACAAGTTGATTACAATTTCAAACAACCGAAAATCAAGCTACAAGTTGTCTTTAACTTCAAACGAGTCTGGAATGAAACTAAAAGTTGTTTCCAACTTCAATCTAGTCAATAATGAAGCTACAAGTTGTTTCCGGGCTCAATCGAGTCAAGAATGAAACTACAAGTTGATTACAATTTCAAACAACCGAAAATCAAGTTTCAAGTTGTTTAACTTCAAACGAGTATGGAATGAAGCTAAAAGTTGTTTCCAACTTCAATCTACCAATAATGAAGCTACAAGTTGTTTACGGGCTCAAACGAGTCAAGAATAAAACTACAAGTTGATTCCAATTTCAAACAACCGAAAATGAATGTACAAGTTGTGTTCAACTTCAAACGAGTCTGGAATGAAGCTACAAGTTGTATCCAACTTCAATCTAGTCAATAATGAAGCTACAAGGTGTTGCCAGACTCAAACGAGTCAATAATGAAACTACAAGTTGTTTACAATTTCAAACAACCGAAAATGAAGCTACAAGTTGTTTTTAACTTCAAACAAGTATGGAATGAAGCTACAAGTTGTTTCCAACTTCAATCTAGTCAATAATGAAGCTACAAGTTGTTTCCGGGCTCAAACGAGTCAAGAATGAATCTACAAGTTGATTACAATCTCAAACAACCGAAAATCAAGCTACAAGTTGTCTTTAACTTCAAACGAGTCTGGAATGAAGCTAAAAGTTGTTTCCAACTTCAATCTACCAGTAATGAAGCTACAAGTTGTTTCCGGGCTCAAACGAGTCAAGAATGAAACTACAAGTTGATTACAATTTCAAACAACCGAAAATGAAGCTAAAAGTTGTTTTTAACTTCGAACGAGTCTGGAATGAAGCTAAAAGTTGTTTCCAACTTCAATCTACCAATAATTAAGCTACAAGTTGTTTACGGGCTCAAACGAGTTAGGAATGAAAATACAAGTTGATTACTATTTCAAACAACCGAAAATGAAGCTACACGTTGTTTTTAACTTCGAACGACTTTGGAATGAAGCTACAAGTTGTTTCCAACTTCAATCTACCAATAATGAAGCTACAAGTTGATTACGGGCTCAAACGAGTCAAGAATGAAACTACAAGTTGATTACAATTTCAAACAACCGAAAATGAACCTAAAAGTTGTTTTTAACTTCGAACGAGTCTGGAATGAAGCTAAAAGTTGTTTCCAACTTCAATCTACCAATAATTAAGCTACAAGTTGTTTACGGGCTCAAACGAGTTAGGAATGAATCTACAAGTTGATTACAATTTCAAACAACCGAAAATGAAGCTACAAGTTGTTTTTAACTTCAAATGACTTTGGAATGAATCTACAAGTTGTTTCCAACTTCAGTCTACCAATAATGAAGCTACAAGTTGTTTACGGGCTCAAACGAGTCAAGAATTAAATTACAAGTTGATTACAATTTCAAACAACCGAAAATGAATGTACAAGTTGTGTTCAACTTCAAACGAGTCTGGAATGAAGCTACAAGTTGTATCCAACTTCAATCTAGTCAATAATGAAGCTACAAGGTGTTGCCAGACTCAAACGAGTCAAGAATGAAACTACAAGTTGTTTACAATTTCAAACAACCGAAAATGAAGCTACAAGTTGTTTTTAACTTCAAACGAGTATGGAATGAAGCTACAAGTTGTTTCCAACTTCAATCTAGTCAATAATGAAGCTACAAGTTGTTTCCGGGCTCAAACGAGTCAAGAATGAATCTACAAGTTGATTACAATCTCAAACAACCGAAAATCAAGCTACAAGTTGTCTTTAACTTCAAACGAGTCTGGAATGAAGCTAAAAGTTGTTTCCAACTTCAATCTACCAGTAATGAAGCTACAAGTTGTTTCCGGGCTCAAACGAGTCAAGAATGAAACTACAAGTTGATTACAATTTCAAACAACCGAAAATGAAGCTAAAAGTTGTTTTTAACTTCGAACGAGTCTGGAATGAAGCTAAAAGTTGTTTCCAACTTCAATCTACCAATAATTAAGCTACAAGTTGTTTACGGGCTCAAACGAGTTAGGAATGAAACTACAAGTTGATTACAATTTCAAACAACCGAAAATGAAGCTACATGTTGTTTTTAACTTCGAACGACTTTGGAATGAAGCTACAAGTTGTTTCCAACTTCAATCTACCAATAATGAAGCTACAAGTTGTTTACGGGCTCAAACGAGTCAAGAATGAAACTACAAGTTGATTACAATTTCAAACAACCGAAAATGAAGCTAAAAGTTGTTTTTAACTTCGAACGAGTCTGGAATGAAGCTAAAAGTTGTTTCCAACTTCAATCTACCAATAATTAAGCTACAAGTTGTTTACGGGCTCAAACGAGTTAGGAATGAAACTACAAGTTGATTACAATTTCAAACAACCGAAAATGAAGCTACAAGTTGTTTTAACTTCAAATGACTTTGGAATGAATCTACAAGTTGTTTCCAACTTCAGTCTACCAATAATGAAGCTACAAGTTGTTTACGGGCTCAAACGAGTCAAGAATTAAACTACAAGTTGATTACAATTTCAAACAACCGAAAATGAATGTACAAGTTGTGTTCAACTTCAAACGAGTCTGGAATGAAGCTACAAGTTGTTTCCAACTTCAATCTAGTCAATAATGAAGCTACAAGGTGTTGCCAGACTCAAACGAGTCAAGAATGAAACTACAAGTTGTTTACAATTTCAAACAACCGAAAATGAAGCTACAAGTTGTTTTTAACTTCAAACGAGTATGGAATGAAGCTACAAGTTGTTTCCAACTTCAATCTAGTCAATAATGAAGCTACAAGTTGTTTCCGGGCTCAAACGAGTCAAGAATGAATCTACAAGTTGATTACAATTTCAAACAACCGAAAATCAAGCTACAAGTTGTCTTTAACTTCAAACGAGTCTGGAATGAAGCTAAAAGTTGTTTCCAACTTCAATCTACCAGTAATGAAGCTACAAGTTGTTTCCGGGCTCAAACGAGTCAAGAATGAAACTACAAGTTGATTACAATTTCAAACAACCGAAAATGAAGCTACAAGTTGTTTTTAACTTCGAACGAGTCTGGAATGAAGCTAAAAGTTGTTTCCAACTTCAATCTACCAATAATTAAGCTACAAGTTGTTTACGGGCTCAAACGAGTTAGGAATGAAACTACAAGTTGATTACAATTTCAAACAACCGAAAATGAAGCTACATGTTGTTTTTAACTTCGAACGACTTTGGAATGAAGCTACAAGTTGTTTCCAACTTCAATCTACCAATAATGAAGCTACAAGTTGTTTACGGGCTCAAACGAGTCAAGAATGAAACTACAAGTTGATTACAATTTCAAACAACCGAAAATGAAGCTAAAAGTTGTTTTTAACTTCGAACGAGTCTGGAATGAAGCTAAAAGTTGTTTCCAACTTCAATCTACCAATAATTAAGCTACAAGTTGTTTACGGGCTCAAACGAGTTAGGAATGAAACTACAAGTTGATTACAATTTCAAACAACCGAAAATGAAGCTACAAGTTGTTTTTAACTTCAAATGACTTTGGAATGAAGCTACAAGTTGTTTCCAACTTCAATCTACCAATAATGAAGCTACAAGTTGTTTACGGGCTCAAACGAGTCAAGAATTAAACTACAAGTTGATTACAATTTCAAACAACCGAAAATGAATGTACAAGTTGTTTTTAACTTCAAACGAGTCTGGAATGAAGCTACAAGTTGTTTCCAACTTCAATCTAGTCAATAATGAAGCTACAAGTTGTTTCCGGGCTCAAACGAGTCAAGAATGAAACTACAAGTTGATTACAATTTCAAACAACCGAAAATGAAGCTACAAGTTGTTTTTAACTTCAAACGAGTCTGGAATGAAGCTACAAGTTGTTTCCAACTTCAATCTAGTCAATAATGAAGCTACAAGTTGTTTCCGGGCTCAAACGAGTCAAGAATGAAACTACAAGTTGATTACAATTTCAAACAACCGAAAATCAAGCTTCAAGTTGTTTAACTTCAAACGAGTCTGGAATGAAGCTAAAAGTTGTTTCCAACTTCAATCTACCAATAATGAAGCTACAAGTTGTTTACGGGCTCAAACGAGTCAAGAATGAAACTACAAGTTGATTCCAATTTCAAACAACCGAAAATGAATGTACAAGTTGTGTTCAACTTCAAACGAGTCTGGAATGAAGCTACAAGTTGTTTCCAACTTCAATCTAGTCAATAATGAAGCTACAAGGTGTTGCCAGACTCAAACGAGTCAAGAATGAAACTACAAGTTGTTTACAATTTCAAACAACCGAAAATGAAGCTACAAGTTGTTTTTAACTTCAAACGAGTCTGGAATGAAGCTACAAGTTGTTTCCAACTTCAATCTAGTCAATAATGAAGCTACAAGTTGTTTCCGGGCTCAAACGAGTCAAGAATGAAACTACAAGTTGATTACAATTTCAAACAACCGAAAATCAAGCTTCAAGTTGTTTTAACTTCAAACGAGTCTGGAATGAAGCTAAAAGTTGTTTCCAACTTCAATCTACCAATAATGAAGCTACAAGTTGTTTACGGGCTCAAACGAGTCAAGAATGAAACTACAAGTTGATTCCAATTTCAAACAACCGAAAATGAATGTACAAGTTGTTTTCAACTTCAAACGAGTCTGGAATGAAGCTACAAGTTGTTTCCAACTTCAATCTAGTCAATAATGAAGCTACAAGGTGTTTCCAGGACTCAAACGAGTCAAGAATGAAACTACAAGTTGATTACAATTTCAAACAACCGAAAATGAAGCTACAAGTTGTTTTTAACTTCAAACGAGTATGGAATGAAGCTACAAGTTGTTTCCAACTTCAATCTACCAATAATGAAGCTACAAGTTGTTTCCGGGCTCAAACGAGTCAAGAATGAAACTACAAGTTGATTACAATTTCAAACAACCGAAAATGAAGCTACAAGTTGTTTTTAACTTCGAACGAGTCTGGAATGAAGCTAAAAGTTGTTTCCAACTTCAATCTACCAATAATTAAGCTACAAGTTGTTTACGGGCTCAAACGAGTTAAGAATGAAACTACAAGTTGATTACAATTTCAAACAACCGAAAATGAAGCTACAAGTTGTTTTAACTTCAAACGAGTCTGGAATGAAGCTACAAGTTGTTTCCAACTTCAATCTACCAATAATGAAGCTACAAGTTGTTTACGGGCTCAAACGAGTCAAGAATGAAACTACAAGTTGATTACAATTTCAAACAACCGAAAATGAAGCTACAAGTTGTTTTTAACTTCAAACGAGTCTGGAATGAAGCTACAAGTTGTTTCCAACTTCAATCTAGTCAATAATGAAGCTACAAGTTGTTTCCGGGCTCAAACGAGTCAAGAATGAAACTACAAGTTGATTACAATTTCAAACAACCGAAAATTAAGCTACAAGTTGTTTTTAACTTCAAACGAGTCTGGAATGAAGCTAAAAGTTGTTTCCAACTTCAATCTAGTCAATAATGAAGCTACAAGTTGTTTCCGGGCTCAAACGAGTCAAGAATGAAACTACAAGTTGATTACAATTTCAAACAACCGAAAATGAAGCTACAAGTTGTTTTAACTTCAAACGAGTCTGGAATGAAGCTACAAGTTGTTTCCAACTTCAATCTAGTCAATAATGAAGCTACAAGTTGTTTCCGGGCTCAAACGAGTCAAGAATGAAACTACAAGTTGATTACAATTTCAAACAACCGAAAATGAAGCTACAAGTTGTTTTTAACTTCAAACGAGTCTGGAATGAAGCTACAAGTTGTTTCCAACTTCAATCTAGTCAATAATGAAGCTACAAGTTGTTTCCGGGCTCAAACGAGTCAAGAATGAAACTACAAGTTGATTACAATTTCAAACAACCGAAAATCAAGCTACAAGTTGTTTTAACTTCAAACGAGTCTGGAATGAAGCTAAAAGTTGTTTCCAACTTCAATCTACCAATAATGAAGCTACAAGTTGTTTACGGGCTCAAACGAGTCAAGAATGAAACTACAAGTTGATTACAATTTCAAACAACCGAAAATGAAGCTACAAGTTGTTTTTAACTTCAAACGAGTCTGGAATGAAGCTACAAGTTGTTTCCAACTTCAATCTAGTCAATAATGAAGCTACAAGTTGTTTCCGGCTCAAACGAGTCAAGAATGAAACTACAAGTTGATTACAATTTCAAACAACCGAAAATGAAGCTACAAGTTGTTTTTAACTTCAAACGAGTATGGAATGAAGCTACAAGTTGTTTCCAACTTCAATCTAGTCAATAATGAAGCTACAAGTTGTTTCCGGGCTCAAACGAGTCAAGAATGAAACTACAAGTTGATTACAATTTCAAACAACCGAAAATCAAGCTACAAGTTGTTTTTAACTTCAAACGAGTCTGGAATGAAGCTAAAAGTTGTTTCCAACTTCAATCTACCAATAATGAAGCTACAAGTTGTTTACGGGCTCAAACGAGTCAAGAATGAAACTACAAGTTGATTACAATTTCAAACAACCGAAAATGAAGCTACAAGTTGTTTTAACTTCAAACGAGTCTGGAATGAAGCTACAAGTTGTTTCCAACTTCAATCTACCAATAATGAAGCTACAAGTTGTTTACGGGCTCAAACGAGTCAAGAATGAAACTACAAGTTGATTACAATTTCAAACAACCGAAAATGAAGCTACAAGTTGTTTTAACTTCAAACGAGTCTGGAATGAAGCTACAAGTTGTTTCCAACTTCAATCTAGTCAATAATGAAGCTACAAGTTGTTTCCGGGCTCAAACGAGTCAAGAATGAAACTACAAGTTGATTACAATTTCAAACAACCGAAAATGAAGCTACAAGTTGTTTTTAACTTCAAACGAGTCTGGAATGAAGCTACAAGTTGTTTCCAACTTCAATCTACCAATAATGAAGCAAGTTGTTTCCGGGCTCAAACGAGTCAAGAATGAAACTACAAGTTGATTACAATTTCAAACAACCGAAAATCAAGCTACAAGTTGTTTTAACTTCAAACGAGTCTGGAATGAAGCTAAAAGTTGTTTCCAACTTCAATCTACCAATAATGAAGCTACAAGTTGTTTACGGGCTCAAACGAGTCAAGAATGAAACTACAAGTTGATTACAATTTCAAACAACCGAAAATGAAGCTACAAGTTGTTTTTAACTTCAAACGAGTCTGGAATGAAGCTACAAGTTGTTTCCAACTTCAATCTAGTCAATAATGAAGCTACAAGTTGTTTCCGGGCTCAAACGAGTCAAGAATGAAACTACAAGTTGATTACAATTTCAAACAACCGAAAATGAAGCTACAAGTTGTTTTTAACTTCAAACGAGTCTGGAATGAAGCTACAAGTTGTTTCCAACTTCAATCTACCAATAATGAAGCTACAAGTTGTTTCCGGGCTCAAACGAGTCAAGAATGAAACTACAAGTTGATTACAATTTCAAACAACCGAAAATGAAGCTACAAGTTGTTTTTAACTTCGAACGAGTCTGGAATGAAGCTAAAAGTTGTTTCCAACTTCAATCTACCAATAATTAAGCTACAAGTTGTTTACGGGCTCAAACGAGTTAGAATGAAACTACAAGTTGATTACAATTTCAAACAACCGAAAATGAAGCTACAAGTTGTTTTTAACTTCAAACGAGTCTGGAATGAAGCTACAAGTTGTTTCCAACTTCAATCTACCAATAATGAAGCTACAAGTTGTTTACGGGCTCAAACGAGTCAAGAATGAAACTACAAGTTGATTACAATTTCAAACAACCGAAAATGAAGCTACAAGTTGTTTTAACTTCAAACGAGTCTGGAATGAAGCTACAAGTTGTTTCCAACTTCAATCTAGTCAATAATGAAGCTACAAGTTGTTTCCGGGCTCAAACGAGTCAAGAATGAAACTACAAGTTGATTACAATTTCAAACAACCGAAAATGAAGCTACAAGTTGTTTTTAACTTCAAACGAGTCTGGAATGAAGCTACAAGTTGTTTCCAACTTCAATCTAGTCAATAATGAAGCTACAAGTTGTTTCCGGGCTCAAACGAGTCAAGAATGAAACTACAAGTTGATTACAATTTCAAACAACCGAAAATCAAGCTTCAAGTTGTTTTAACTTCAAACGAGTCTGGAATGAAGCTAAAAGTTGTTTCCAACTTCAATCTACCAATAATGAAGCTACAAGTTGTTTACGGGCTCAAACGAGTCAAGAATGAAACTACAAGTTGATTACAATTTCAAACAACCGAAAATGAATGCTACAAGTTGTTTTAACTTCAAACGAGTCTGGAATGAAGCTACAAGTTGTTTCCAACTTCAATCTAGTCAATAATGAAGCTACAAGTTGTTTCCAGGCTCAAACGAGTCAAGAATGAAACTACAAGTTGTTACAATTTCAAACAACCGAAAATGAAGCTACAAGTTGTTTTTAACTTCAAACGAGTATGGAATGAAGCTACAAGTTGTTTCCAACTTCAATCTAGTCAATAATGAAGCTACAAGTTGTTTCCGGGCTCAAACGAGTCAAGAATGAAACTACAAGTTGATTACAATTTCAAACAACCGAAAATAAGCTACAAGTTGTTTTTAACTTCAAACGAGTCTGGAATGAAGCTAAAAGTTGTTTCCAACTTCAATCTACCAATAATGAAGCTACAAGTTGTTTACGGGCTCAAACGAGTCAAGAATGAAACTACAAGTTGATTACAATTTCAAACAACCGAAAATGAAGCTACAAGTTGTTTTTAACTTCGAACGAGTCTGGAATGAAGCTACAAGTTGTTTCCAACTTCAATCTACCAATAATGAAGCTACAAGTTGTTTCCGGGCTCAAACGAGTCAAGAATGAAACTACAAGTTGATTACAATTTCAAACAACCGAAAATGAAGCTACAAGTTGTTTTAACTTCAAACGAGTCTGGAATGAAGCTACAAGTTGTTTCCAACTTCAATCTACCAATAATGAAGCTACAAGTTGTTTCCGGGCTCAAACGAGTCAAGAATGAAACTACAAGTTGATTACAATTTCAAACAACCGAAAATGAAGCTACAAGTTGTTTTTAACTTCAAACGAGTCTGGAATGAAGCTACAAACTACAAGTTGTTTACAATTTCAAACAACCGAAAATGAAGCTACAAGTTGTTTTTAACTTCAAACGAGTATGGAATGAAGCTACAAGTTGTTTCCAACTTCAATCTAGTCAATAATGAAGCTACAAGTTGTTTCCGGGCTCAAACGAGTCAAGAATGGAACTACAAGTTGATTACAATTTCAAACCGAAAATGAAGCTACAAGTTTTTTAACTTCAAACGAGTCTGGAATGAAGCTAAAAGTTGTTTCCAACTTCAATCTAGTCAATAATGAAGCTACAAGTTGTTTCCGGGCTCAAACGAGTCAAGAATGAAACTACAAGTTGATTACAATTTCAAACAACCGAAAATCAAGCTACAAGTTGTTTAACTTCAAACGAGTCTGGAATGAAGCTAAAAGTTGTTTCCAACTTCAATCTACCAATAATGAAGCTACAAGTTGTTTACGGGCTCAAACGAGTCAAGAATGAAACTACAAGTTGATTACAATTTCAAACAACCGAAAATGAAGCTACAAGTTGTTTTTAACTTCAAACGAGTCTGGAATGAAGCTACAAGTTGTTTCCAACTTCAATCTAGTCAATAATGAAGCTACAAGTTGTTTCCGGGCTCAAACGAGTCAAGAATGAAACTACAAGTTGATTACAATTTCAAACAACCGAAAATGAAGCTACAAGTTGTTTTTAACTTCAAACGAGTATGGAATGAAGCTACAAGTTGTTTCCAACTTCAATCTAGTCAATAATGAAGCTACAAGTTGTTTCCGGGCTCAAACGAGTCAAGAATGAAACTACAAGTTGATTACAATTTCAAACAACCGAAAATGAAGCTACAAGTTGTTTTTAACTTCAAACGAGTCTGGAATGAAGCTAAAAGTTGTTTCCAACTTCAATCTACCAATAATGAAGCTACAAGTTGTTTCCGGGCTCAAACGAGTCAAGAATGAAACTACAAGTTGATTACAATTTCAAACAACCGAAAATGAAGCTACAAGTTGTTTTAACTTCAAACGAGTCTGGAATGAAGCTACAAGTTGTTTCCAACTTCAATCTACCAATAATGAAGCTACAAGTTGTTTACGGGCTCAAACGAGTCAAGAATGAAACTACAAGTTGATTACAATTTCAAACAACCGAAAATGAAGCTACAAGTTGTTTTTAACTTCAAACGAGTCTGGAATGAAGCTACAAGTTGTTTCCAACTTCAATCTAGTCAATAATGAAGCTACAAGTTGTTTCCGGGCTCAAACGAGTCAAGAATGAAACTACAAGTTGATTACAATTTCAAACAACCGAAAATGAAGCTACAAGTTGTTTTTAACTTCAAACGAGTCTGGAATGAAGCTACAAGTTGTTTCCAACTTCAATCTAGTCAATAATGAAGCTACAAGTTGTTTCCGGGCTCAAACGAGTCAAGAATGAAACTACAAGTTGATTACAATTTCAAACAACCGAAAATCAAGCTACAAGTTGTTTTAACTTCAAACGAGTCTGGAATGAAGCTAAAAGTTGTTTCCAACTTCAATCTACCAATAATGAAGCTACAAGTTGTTTACGGGCTCAAACGAGTCAAGAATGAAACTACAAGTTGATTACAATTTCAAACAACCGAAAATGAATGCTACAAGTTGTTTTAACTTCAAACGAGTCTGGAATGAAGCTACAAGTTGTTTCCAACTTCAATCTAGTCAATAATGAAGCTACAAGTTGTTTCCGGCTCAAACGAGTCAAGAATGAAACTACAAGTTGATTACAATTTCAAACAACCGAAAATGAAGCTACAAGTTGTTTTTAACTTCAAACGAGTATGGAATGAAGCTACAAGTTGTTTCCAACTTCAATCTACCAATAATGAAGCTACAAGTTGTTTCCGGGCTCAAACGAGTCAAGAATGAAACTACAAGTTGATTACAATTTCAAACAACCGAAAATGAAGCTAAAAGTTGTTTTAACTTCAAACGAGTCTGGAATGAAGCTAAAAGTTGTTTCCAACTTCAATCTACCAATAATGAAGCTACAAGTTGTTTACGGGCTCAAACGAGTTAAGAATGAAACTACAAGTTGATTACAATTTCAAACAACCGAAAATGAAGCTACAAGTTGTTTTTAACTTCGAACGAGTCTGGAATGAAGCTACAAGTTGTTTCCAACTTCAATCTACCAATAATGAAGCTACAAGTTGTTTACGGGCTCAAACGAGTCAAGAATGAAACTACAAGTTGATTACAATTTCAAACAACCGAAAATGAAGCTACAAGTTGTTTTAACTTCAAACGAGTCTGGAATGAAGCTACAAGTTGTTTCCAACTTCAATCTAGTCAATAATGAAGCTACAAGTTGTTTCCGGGCTCAAACGAGTCAAGAATGAAACTACAAGTTGATTACAATTTCAAACAACCGAAAATGAAGCTACAAGTTGTTTTTAACTTCAAACGAGTCTGGAATGAAGCTAAAAGTTGTTTCCAACTTCAATCTAGTCAATAATGAAGCTACAAGTTGTTTCCGGGCTCAAACGAGTCAAGAATGAAACTACAAGTTGATTACAATTTCAAACAACCGAAAATCAAGCTTCAAGTTGTTTAACTTCAAACGAGTCTGGAATGAAGCTAAAAGTTGTTTCCAACTTCAATCTACCAATAATGAAGCTACAAGTTGTTTACGGGCTCAAACGAGTCAAGAATGAAACTACAAGTTGATTACAATTTCAAACAACCGAAAATGAAGCTACAAGTTGTTTTTAACTTCAAACGAGTCTGGAATGAAGCTACAAGTTGTTTCCAACTTCAATCTAGTCAATAATGAAGCTACAAGTTGTTTCCGGCTCAAACGAGTCAAGAATGAAACTACAAGTTGATTACAATTTCAAACAACCGAAAATGAAGCTACAAGTTGTTTTTAACTTCAAACGAGTCTGGAATGAAGCTACAAGTTGTTTCCAACTTCAATCTAGTCAATAATGAAGCTACAAGTTGTTTCCGGGCTCAAACGAGTCAAGAATGAAACTACAAGTTGATTACAATTTCAAACAACCGAAAATGAAGCTACAAGTTGTTTTTAACTTCAAACGAGTCTGGAATGAAGCTAAAAGTTGTTTCCAACTTCAATCTACCAATAATGAAGCTACAAGTTGTTTCCGGGCTCAAACGAGTCAAGAATGAAACTACAAGTTGATTACAATTTCAAACAACCGAAAATGAAGCTACAAGTTGTTTTTAACTTCAAACGAGTCTGGAATGAAGCTAAAAGTTGTTTCCAACTTCAATCTACCAATAATGAAGCTACAAGTTGTTTACGGGCTCAAACGAGTCAAGAATGAAACTACAAGTTGATTACAATTTCAAACAACCGAAAATGAAGCTACAAGTTGTTTTAACTTCAAACGAGTCTGGAATGAAGCTACAAGTTGTTTCCAACTTCAATCTAGTCAATAATGAAGCTACAAGTTGTTTCCGGGCTCAAACGAGTCAAGAATGAAACTACAAGTTGATTACAATTTCAAACAACCGAAAATGAAGCTACAAGTTGTTTTTAACTTCAAACGAGTCTGGAATGAAGCTACAAGTTGTTTCCAACTTCAATCTAGTCAATAATGAAGCTACAAGTTGTTTCCGGGCTCAAACGAGTCAAGAATGAAACTACAAGTTGATTACAATTTCAAACAACCGAAAATCAAGCTACAAGTTGTTTTAACTTCAAACGAGTCTGGAATGAAGCTAAAAGTTGTTTCCAACTTCAATCTACCAATAATGAAGCTACAAGTTGTTTACGGGCTCAAACGAGTCAAGAATGAAACTACAAGTTGATTACAATTTCAAACAACCGAAAATGAAGCTACAAGTTGTTTTAACTTCAAACGAGTCTGGAATGAAGCTACAAGTTGTTTCCAACTTCAATCTAGTCAATAATGAAGCTACAAGTTGTTTCCGGGCTCAAACGAGTCAAGAATGAAACTACAAGTTGATTACAATTTCAAACAACCGAAAATGAAGCTACAAGTTGTTTTTAACTTCAAACGAGTCTGGAATGAAGCTAAAAGTTGTTTCCAACTTCAATCTAGTCAATAATGAAGCTACAAGTTGTTTCCGGGCTCAAACGAGTCAAGAATGAAACTACAAGTTGATTACAATTTCAAACAACCGAAAATGAAGCTACAAGTTGTTTTAACTTCAAACGAGTCTGGAATGAAGCTAAAAGTTGTTTCCAACTTCAATCTACCAATAATGAAGCTACAAGTTGTTTACGGGCTCAAACGAGTCAAGAATGAAACTACAAGTTGATTACAATTTCAAACAACCGAAAATGAAGCTACAAGTTGTTTTAACTTCAAACGAGTCTGGAATGAAGCTACAAGTTGTTTCCAACTTCAATCTAGTCAATAATGAAGCTACAAGTTGTTTCCGGGCTCAAACGAGTCAAGAATGAAACTACAAGTTGATTACAATTTCAAACAACCGAAAATGAAGCTACAAGTTGTTTTTAACTTCAAACGAGTCTGGAATGAAGCTACAAGTTGTTTCCAACTTCAATCTAGTCAATAATGAAGCTACAAGTTGTTTCCGGGCTCAAACGAGTCAAGAATGAAACTACAAGTTGATTACAATTTCAAACAACCGAAAATCAAGCTACAAGTTGTTTTAACTTCAAACGAGTCTGGAATGAAGCTAAAAGTTGTTTCCAACTTCAATCTACCAATAATGAAGCTACAAGTTGTTTACGGGCTCAAACGAGTCAAGAATGAAACTACAAGTTGATTACAATTTCAAACAACCGAAAATGAAGCTACAAGTTGTTTTAACTTCAAACGAGTCTGGAATGAAGCTACAAGTTGTTTCCAACTTCAATCTAGTCAATAATGAAGCTACAAGTTGTTTCCGGGCTCAAACGAGTCAAGAATGAAACTACAAGTTGATTACAATTTCAAACAACCGAAAATGAAGCTACAAGTTGTTTTTAACTTCAAACGAGTATGGAATGAAGCTACAAGTTGTTTCCAACTTCAATCTAGTCAATAATGAAGCTACAAGTTGTTTCCGGGCTCAAACGAGTCAAGAATGAAACTACAAGTTGATTACAATTTCAAACAACCGAAAATCAAGCTACAAGTTGTTTTAACTTCAAACGAGTCTGGAATGAAGCTAAAAGTTGTTTCCAACTTCAATCTACCAATAATGAAGCTACAAGTTGTTTACGGGCTCAAACGAGTCAAGAATGAAACTACAAGTTGATTACAATTTCAAACAACCGAAAATGAAGCTACAAGTTGTTTTAACTTCAAACGAGTCTGGAATGAAGCTACAAGTTGTTTCCAACTTCAATCTACCAATAATGAAGCTACAAGTTGTTTACGGGCTCAAACGAGTCAAGAATGAAACTACAAGTTGATTACAATTTCAAACAACCGAAAATGAAGCTACAAGTTGTTTTTAACTTCAAACGAGTATGGAATGAAGCTACAAGTTGTTTCCAACTTCAATCTAGTCAATAATGAAGCTACAAGTTGTTTCCGGGCTCAAACGAGTCAAGAATGAAACTACAAGTTGATTACAATTTCAAACAACCGAAAATGAAGCTACAAGTTGTCTTTAACTTCAAACGAGTCTGGAATGAAGCTAAAAGTTGTTTCCAACTTCAATCTAGTCAATAATGAAGCTACAAGTTGTTTCCGGGCTCAAACGAGTCAAGAATGAAACTACAAGTTGATTACAATTTCAAACAACCGAAAATCAAGCTTCAAGTTGTTTAACTTCAAACGAGTCTGGAATGAAGCTAAAAGTTGTTTCCAACTTCAATCTACCAATAATGAAGCTACAAGTTGTTTACGGGCTCAAACGAGTCAAGAATGAAACTACAAGTTGATTCCAATTTCAAACAACCGAAAATGAATGTACAAGTTGTGTTCAACTTCAAACGAGTCTGGAATGAAGCTACAAGTTGTTTCCAACTTCAATCTAGTCAATAATGAAGCTACAAGGTGTTTCCGGGCTCAAACGAGTCAAGAATGAAACTACAAGTTGTTTACAATTTCAAACAACCGAAAATGAAGCTACAAGTTGTTTTTAACTTCAAACGAGTATGGAATGAAGCTACAAGTTGTTTCCAACTTCAATCTAGTCAATAATGAAGCTACAAGTTGTTTCCGGGCTCAAACGAGTCAAGAATGAAACTACAAGTTGATTACAATTTCAAACAACCGAAAATCAAGCTACAAGTTGTCTTTAACTTCAAACGAGTCTGGAATGAAGCTAAAAGTTGTTTCCAACTTCAATCTACCAATAATGAAGCTACAAGTTGTTTCCGGGCTCAAACGAGTCAAGAATGAAACTACAAGTTGATTACAATTTCAAACAACCGAAAATGAAGCTACAAGTTGTTTTTAACTTCAAACGAGTCTGGAATGAAGCTACAAGTTGTTTCCAACTTCAATCTACCAATAATGAAGCTACAAGTTGTTTACGGGCTCAAACGAGTCAAGAATGAAACTACAAGTTGATTACAATTTCAAACAACCGAAAATGAAGCTACAAGTTGTTTTTAACTTCAAACGAGTCTGGAATGAAGCTACAAGTTGTTTCCAACTTCAATCTACCAATAATGAAGCTACAAGTTGTTTACGGGCTCAAACGAGTCAAGAATGAAACTACAAGTTGATTACAATTTCAAACAACCGAAAATGAAGCTACAAGTTGTTTTTAACTTCAAACGAGTATGGAATGAAGCTACAAGTTGTTTCCAACTTCAATCTAGTCAATAATGAAGCTACAAGTTGTTTCCGGGCTCAAACGAGTCAAGAATGAAACTACAAGTTGATTACAATTTCAAACAACCGAAAATGAAGCTACAAGTTGTTTTAACTTCAAACGAGTCTGGAATGAAGCTAAAAGTTGTTTCCAACTTCAATCTAGTCAATAATGAAGCTACAAGTTGTTTCCGGGCTCAAACGAGTCAAGAATGAAACTACAAGTTGATTACAATTTCAAACAACCGAAAATCAAGCTTCAAGTTGTTTAACTTCAAACGAGTCTGGAATGAAGCTAAAAGTTGTTTCCAACTTCAATCTACCAATAATGAAGCTACAAGTTGTTTACGGGCTCAAACGAGTCAAGAATGAAACTACAAGTTGATTCCAATTTCAAACAACCGAAAATGAATGTACAAGTTGTGTTCAACTTCAAACGAGTCTGGAATGAAGCTACAAGTTGTTTCCAACTTCAATCTAGTCAATAATGAAGCTACAAGGTGTTGCCAGACTCAAACGAGTCAAGAATGAAACTACAAGTTGTTTACAATTTCAAACAACCGAAAATGAAGCTACAAGTTGTTTTTAACTTCAAACGAGTATGGAATGAAGCTACAAGTTGTTTCCAACTTCAATCTAGTCAATAATGAAGCTACAAGTTGTTTCCGGGCTCAAACGAGTCAAGAATGAAACTACAAGTTGATTACAATTTCAAACAACCGAAAATGAAGCTAAAAGTTGTTTTTAACTTCGAACGAGTCTGGAATGAAGCTAAAAGTTGTTTCCAACTTCAATCTACCAATAATTAAGCTACAAGTTGTTTACGGGCTCAAACGAGTTAGGAATGAAACTACAAGTTGATTACAATTTCAAACAACCGAAAATGAAGCTACAAGTTGTTTTTAACTTCAAACGACTTTGGAATGAAGCTACAAGTTGTTTCCAACTTCAATCTACCAATAATGAAGCTACAAGTTGTTTACGGGCTCAAACGAGTCAAGAATGAAACTACAAGTTGATTACAATTTCAAACAACCGAAAATGAATGCTACAAGTTGTTTTAACTTCAAACGAGTCTGGAATGAAGCTACAAGTTGTTTCCAACTTCAATCTAGTCAATAATGAAGCTACAAGTTGTTTCCGGGCTCAAACGAGTCAAGAATGAAACTACAAGTTGATTACAATTTCAAACAACCGAAAATGAAGCTACAAGTTGTTTTTAACTTCAAACGAGTCTGGAATGAAGCTACAAGTTGTTTCCAACTTCAATCTAGTCAATAATGAAGCTACAAGTTGTTTCCGGGCTCAAACGAGTCAAGAATGAAACTACAAGTTGATTACAATTTCAAACAACCGAAAATCAAGCTTCAAGTTGTTTAACTTCAAACGAGTCTGGAATGAAGCTAAAAGTTGTTTCCAACTTCAATCTACCAATAATGAAGCTACAAGTTGTTTACGGGCTCAAACGAGTCAAGAATGAAACTACAAGTTGATTACAATTTCAAACAACCGAAAATGAATGCTACAAGTTGTGTTAACTTCAAACGAGTCTGGAATGAAGCTACAAGTTGTTTCCAACTTCAATCTAGTCAATAATGAAGCTACAAGTTGTTTCCAGGACTCAAACGAGTCAAGAATGAAACTACAAGTTGTTTACAATTTCAAACAACCGAAAATGAAGCTACAAGTTGTTTTTAACTTCAAACGAGTATGGAATGAAGCTACAAGTTGTTTCCAACTTCAATCTACCAATAATGAAGCTACAAGTTGTTTCCGGGCTCAAACGAGTCAAGAATGAAACTACAAGTTGATTACAATTTCAAACAACCGAAAATGAAGCTACAAGTTGTTTTTAACTTCAAACGAGTCTGGAATGAAGCTAAAAGTTGTTTCCAACTTCAATCTACCAATAATGAAGCTACAAGTTGTTTACGGGCTCAAACGAGTCAAGAATGAAACTACAAGTTGTTTACAATTTCAAACAATCGAAAATGAAGCTACAAGTTGTTTTAACTTCAAACGAGTCTGGAATGAAGCTACAAGTTGTTTCCAACTTCAATCTACCAATAATGAAGCTACAAGTTGTTTACGGGCTCAAACGAGTCAAGAATGAAACTACAAGTTGATTACAATTTCAAACAACCGAAAATGAAGCTACAAGTTGTTTTTAACTTCAAACGAGTATGGAATGAAGCTACAAGTTGTTTCCAACTTCAATCTAGTCAATAATGAAGCTACAAGTTGTTTCCGGGCTCAAACGAGTCAAGAATGAACTACAAGTTGATTACAATTTCAAACAACCGAAAATCAAGCTACAAGTTGTCTTTAACTTCAAACGAGTCTGGAATGAAGCTAAAAGTTGTTTCCAACTTCAATCTAGTCAATAATGAAGCTACAAGTTGTTTCCGGGCTCAAACGAGTCAAGAATGAAACTACAAGTTGATTACAATTTCAAACAACCGAAAATCAAGCTTCAAGTTGTTTAACTTCAAACGAGTCTGGAATGAAGCTAAAAGTTGTTTCCAACTTCAATCTACCAATAATGAAGCTACAAGTTGTTTACGGGCTCAAACGAGTCAAGAATGAAACTACAAGTTGATTACAATTTCAAACAACCGAAAATGAATGTACAAGTTGTGTTCAACTTCAAACGAGTCTGGAATGAAGCTACAAGTTGTTTCCAACTCCAATCTAGTCAATAATGAAGCTACAAGTTGTTTCCGGGCTCAAACGAGTCAAGAATGAAACTACAAGTTGATTACAATTTCAAACAACCGAAAATGAAGCTACAAGTTGTTTTTAACTTCAAACGAGTCTGGAATGAAGCTACAAGTTGTTTCCAACTTCAATCTAGTCAATAATGAAGCTACAAGTTGTTTCCGGGCTCAAACGAGTCAAGAATGAAACTACAAGTTGATTAAAATTTCAAACAACCGAAAATCAAGCTTCAAGTTGTTTAACTTCAAACGAGTCTAGAATGAAGTTAAAAGTTGTTTCCAACTTCAATCTACCAATAATGAAGCTACAAGTTGTTTACGGGCTCAAACGAGTCAAGAATGAAACTACAAGTTGATTCCAATTTCAAACAACCGAAAATGAATGTACAAGTTGTGTTCAACTTCAAACGAGTCTGGAATGAAGCTACAAGTTGTTTCCAACTTCAATCTAGTCAATAATGAAGCTACAAGGTGTTGCCAGACTCAAACGAGTCAAGAATGAAACTACAAGTTGTTTACAATTTCAAACAACCGAAAATGAAGTACAAGTTGTTTTTAACTTCAAACGAGTATGGAATGAAGCTACAAGTTGTTTCCAACTTCAATCTACCAATAATGAAGCTACAAGTTGTTTCCGGGCTCAAACGAGTCAAGAATGAAACTACAAGTTGATTACAATTTCAAACAACCGAAAATGAAGCTAAAAGTTGTTTTTAACTTCGAACGAGTCTGGAATGAAGCTAAAAGTTGTTTCCAACTTCAATCTACCAATAATTAAGCTACAAGTTGTTTACGGGCTCAAACGAGTTAGGAATGAAACTACAAGTTGATTACAATTTCAAACAACCGAAAATGAAGCTACATGTTGTTTTTAACTTCAAACGACTTGAAATGAAGCTACAAGTTGTTTCCAACTTCAATCTACCAATAATGAAGCTACAAGTTGTTTACGGGCTCAAACGAGTCAAGAATGAAACTACAAGTTGTTTACAATTTCAAACAACCGAAAATGAAGCTACAAGTTGTTTTTAACTTCAAACGAGTATGGAATGAAGCTACAAGTTGTTTCCAACTCCAATCTAGTCAATAATGAAGCTACAAGTTGTTTCCGGGCTCAAACGAGTTAGGAATGAAACTACAAGTTGATTACAATTTCAAACAACCGAAAATGAAGCTACATGTTGTTTTTAACTTCGAACGACTTTGGAATGAAGCTACAAGTTGTTTCCAACTTCAATCTACCAATAATGAAGCTACAAGTTGTTTACGGGCTCAAACGAGTCAAGAATGAAACGACAAGTTGATTACAATTTCAAACAACTGAAAATGAAGCTAAAAGTTGTTTTTAACTTCGAACGAGTCTGGAATGAAGCCAAAAGTTGTTTCCAACTTCAATCTACCAATAATTAAGCTACAAGTTGTTTACGGGCTCAAACGAGTTAGGAATGAAACTACAAGTTGATTACAATTTCAAACAACCGAAAATGAAGCTACAAGTTGTTTTTAACTTCAAATGACTTTGGAATGAATCTACAAGTTGTTTCCAACTTCAGTCTACCAATAATGAAGCTACAAGTTGTTTACGGGTTCAAACGAGTCAAGAATTAAATTACAAGTTGATTACAATTTCAAACAACCGAAAATGAATGTACAAGTTGTTTTCAACTTCAAACGAGTCTGGAATGAAGCTACAAGTTGTTTCCAACTCCAATCTGGTCAATAATGAAGCTACAAGTTGTTTCCGGGCTCAAACGAGTCAAGAATGAAACTACAAGTTGATTACAATTTCAAACAACCGAAAATGAAGCTACAAGTTGTTTTTAACTTCAAACGAGTCTGGAATGAAGCTACAAGTTGTTTCCAACTTCAATCTAGTCAATAATGAAGCTACAAGTTGTTTCCGGGCTCAAACGAGTCAAGAATGAAACTACAAGTTGATTAAAATTTCAAACAACCGAAAATCAAGCTTCAAGTTGTTTAACTTCAAACGAGTCTGGAATGAAGTTAAAAGTTGTTTCCAACTTCAATCTACCAATAATGAAGCTACAAGTTGTTTACGGGCTCAAACGAGTCAAGAATGAAACTACAAGTTGATTCCAATTTCAAACAACCGAAAATGAATGTACAAGTTGTGTTCAACTTCAAACGAGTCTGGAATGAAGCTACAAGTTGTTTCCAACTTCAATCTAGTCAATAATGAAGCTATAAGGTGTTGCCAGACTCAAACGAGTCAAGAATGAAACTACAAGTTGTTTACAATTTCAAACAACCGAAAATGAAGCTACAAGTTGTTTTTAACTTCAAACGAGTATGGAATGAAGCTACAAGTTGTTTCCAACTTCAATCTACCAATAACGAAGCTACAAGTTGTTTCCGGGCTCAAACGAGTCAAGAATGAAACTACAAGTTGATTACAATTTCAAACAACCGAAAATGAAGCTAAAAGTTGTTTTTAACTTCGAACAAGTCTGGAATGAAGCTAAAAGTTGTTTCCAACTTCAATCTACCAATAATTAAGCTATAAGTTGTTTACGGGCTCAAACGAGTTAGGAATGAAACTACAAGTTGATTACAATTTCAAACAACCGAAAATGAAATACATGTTGTTTTTAACTTCGAACGACTTTGGAATGAAGCTACAAGTTGTTTCCAACTTCAATCTACCAATAATGAAGTTACAAGTTGTTTACGGGCTCAAACGAGTCAAGAATGAAACTACAAGTTGTTTACAATTTCAAACAACCGAAAATGAAGCTACAAGTTGTTTTTAACTTCAAACGAGTATGGAATGAAGCTACAAGTTGTTTCCAACTTCAATCTAGTCAATAATGAAGCTACAAGTTGTTTCCGGGCTCAAACGAGTCAAGAATGGAACTACAAGTTGATTACAATTTCAAACAACCGAAAATCAAGCTACAAGTTGTCTTTAACTTCAAACGAGTCTGGAATGAAACTAAAAGTTGTTTCCAACTTCAATCTAGTCAATAATGAAGCTACAAGTTGTTTCCGGGCTCAAACGAGTCAAGAATGAAACTACAAGTTGATTACAATTTCAAACAACCGAAAATCAAGCTTCAAGTTGTTTAACTTCAAACGAGTCTGGAATGAAGCTAAAAGTTGTTTCCAACTTCAATCTACCAATAATGAAGCTACAAGTTGTTTACGGGCTCAAACGAGTCAAGAATGAAACTACAAGTTGATTCCAATTTCAAACAACCGAAAATGAATGTACAAGTTGTGTTCAACTTCAAACGAGTCTGGAATGAAGCTACAAGTTGTATCCAACTTCAATCTAGTCAATAATGAAGCTACAAGGTGTTGCCAGACTCAAACGAGTCAAGAATGAAACTACAAGTTGTTTACAATTTCAAACAACCGAAAATGAAGCTACAAGTTGTTTTTAACTTCAAACGAGTATGGAATGAAGCTACAAGTTGTTTCCAACTTCAATCTAGTCAATAATGAAGCTACAAGTTGTTTCCGGGCTCAAACGAGTCAAGAATGAATCTACAAGTTGATTACAATCTCAAATGTGACATCACGAGAATCCGGGGGTCTGGATTCTGACGTCACCACACAAAATCATTCTAAAACACTTTTGAAAACCTGTATTTTTGAAAAAGGTAATAAAATCAAAGGATTTAGAACCTGAAAACTTTAGTAAAAGATTTAAAAGAAAACACTTTAACCCCCTAAAAACAGAATCGCATCCAGGTTACAGTATTGAAATTAGAATCAACCACTATTAATAAACATTATCTTACAACCTCAGATCATCTTCGATAAGAAGAATCACTGTAATCTATTCCAATTATGACTTACAACTGAATCTCATTAATACAATTCTATCTAGAACCAACCTTGACAATCTCCCTGGACATTCCACTTGTCCTCTGGATACTCTATACTCTGACTCCTCGCCTAGCCTTAGCCATACTCGCAATCTCAATCATGCAATTCATCTTTAAGCTTTTCTGAAATGGTTAAAAAAGGAATAGCAAGGGTGAGCAACAATGCTCAGCAAGTGTATATAAGCAACAATAGTCCTGAAATATCTTATCAGGGTTCACAAGTTCAGGATATGTAATTGAAAACTTCACAATTCTTGTCAGTAATTGAAATCAGAATTCAAACTTACAGAAGAATTGTCGAATTGGATTCATCACATTTTTACTTAAAAACCAAAGGTTAGGCTGCTGATCAGTCACGCACTAACCCCGAACATGGCACACAACCCTGTTCTCTATACTGGATCCAAGGCACACATTGGCCTATAATTGACCACGAATCTGGTCTGACCACGAATCTGGTCCACATATTTTATAAAAACTAATCCAATTCTAACAATTGAAATCAATAGACAATTCAATCAGCAGAACAGAATCATAATCATTATCAACAACAGAAATATTTCAAATCAACTTTTGGGAATCAACATTTCATAAACCACAGCCTGTCTTTTGATAAATCATAGTTCAGGAAATTCCTAACTATTCAGTATCCTCCATTATCGGCTAAACAACTGAATTTAGCCTGCTAAACCAGCATGACAATGGCGGGTTGAATAATCAAGAAGATCCCAGTTCATTCTAGATTCTGACTATCACTGAGCAACACATGCTTCAATGACGGTCTGAACTTCGAATTAATTTGTAAAGCTGGTATTTTTAATATCTTGAGGATTGGAAAGAATGGATCAGAATAGAAATTGAGAGTAATTAGGTGTTTAGCTTTTCAAAACTTGGAAGAAGAAAACAATCATGGTTTCATGCTCAGAAGTAGGAGTTTATTTGAGAAGGGTTTCAGTATAAACAATATCATAATCTTGACAGAATAATCAGAACATGCAATATATATATGAGGAAGGATTTAGGAAAACTTGCCTTAAATCCGATTCCAGTCTCATATCTCAATCTCATCTTTCCACTTTCACACTCTATGCATATCATAGTCTCTAGACCATCTTTGGCTATACTCTATTCGCCACACTGCTTCGTTTACTCGATTCGTTCCTTATTCGCTTTGTAACATCGTTTGACCTTCTGAACGTCTTCGATCGTATCCGTCTCGTCCAAACCCTTTACGAGAATAAGATACTACCATTATCACTAAATAATCTATTGATTCTTATCTCTACTTATCAACTCAGTAGCATAACCTATCGCATACACATATCACGTATATCGATACCCACTTATATAACTCTTTAAACTCATCAAATATCACTTAACACATAATCATGCTTTGACTCTACCATATAGTCTAATCATATTTCACATAACATATTATCAATTAAATATCATATAAATCTTATTGAAAATCCGACATCGTCTCGTCTATTTATTAGACTATCCACCTGTTATCCTATCTCAATCAACAATCAACCAACCAAATCCAATCACTATAATCCGTATGCTTTTATCCGACATCTATCAAGACACGACACTATGTCATTTAATCATTTATCACATGTATGTAATACTAGAACAACCAGATAGTCCATGCAATCATCAATTAATAGCAATTAGATCACATATAATCATATTCTATACATTTAACAACAATTATTCACATTCTAGACTCGATCATATTATCTTGCTATATTAAAATAGACTCCATAACCTTTCATCTCCCTTTCGTTTCACCTGATTCTGAATTACGGATCAAAAGATATGATCAAAACCGTTTTCTAACTCTCCTATCGGCACATAACATATCAAACAGATAGCAGACAACATATTTCATATAAGGTCTCCCACCCCAATTGATGTCAAATCAAGTCTCAGGTTAAAAATGATTTTTCGGGAATTTTCTGGAATTTCTAGACATTTTTCGGAAATTAAAACAGGTAAAAGAATCCATTTTTGAATAAATAATCAAGTCCGATTACTCAAGATCGGGTCCGAAATCATTTGAAATCAATTAACGAGCCTTAAACATATTTTAGAAAAATAATTCAAAGCTCGAAACTATTTTCCAGAATTTTTAAATCAAAAGGAACAATTAAATCCAATTAATTAATCAATTAAAATTAATTAATAATTAACTAAATTAATTAATCAATTAATATTTAAATTAATTGACCAATTAAAATAATTAATTACTAACTAAAATTAATTTAGAAACTAATTTAGATTTATTTTTGAATAAAGAAATAATTAAAAACTATTTTTGGAATTTAAAATAATTAAATAAAACAATTTTAGAAAACTAAATCAAAAGGTTTATTTTGTAAACTTTTGAAAGTTTTCGGCCAGGGTTTAAAGTGTAACTTTCAAAACTTACAGGGGTTGTTTTGTAAGAATCAAAACCGCAGTACTCAAACTTCACCATCTTCACAAGTCTGGGGACCAAACGGCAATTTTGTCGCCGCCGGCCCCAGACACCGCCGGAAACGGCGTTCCCGCCTCCGTTCCTCCCCAAACTGATACCTAATCACCCAGACATCACAACAAAGCAAGCCACATACTCGATATCCTTGGAAACCGTCCGGATTCGCCGGAAAATCCGGCCGAACCCGTCGGCCTCCCGCCGCCGATGGCGGCTATTCTCTCACCCTTCGTCCTTCTAAAGCCTAGAAACCGATTCCCCATCACCTCCTCTAGCTACCAGTAGTTTTAGTTTCCTCCCAGATTCAGCGAATCAAAAAGCCGGCCAAAACTCATAACTTTCCGGCGAAAAACTCAAGAACACTCAAGAACATTCAATTTCAAAAATCAAACCACAGTTTCTATATGTTACGGAGCTCAAAATTCAACATATAATATATGAAAACGAATGGCACGAGATGCTCTACAACATGGAATCATCAAAACAATCAAACAAGATCATTTACGAAAATTCATCATTTAAAATTAAATAATTCGAATTTTCGAAAATTAATAATAATTTACCCGTGAAATCTGCAGTGTTACGGTTGATTAAACTAGATTCTACGCGTCGAGAGCTTCGTTTTGACTATTTATACGCCTCCATCGGATTCCAATAACGCCTTCAAATCCTCGTTTGAATATGAAGAACACGAAGAACACCCGTTCGTCTTCTCTCGGTATTCGTGCAGAGAAACTGACGAAATGATTGTACGTGCGAAATAAACTGGTAAAGGATATTTATAGAAGAAGATAAGAGAATATTCCTTGAATATGCTTTGGAATATTCCTGGAATATGCTTCACGCACTACGAGACAACCAGATAATTATTAACTTTAAAAATATTAATAAAACCATACCGGATCATTTACGGGGCAAACCGTACTCCGGATTGAGAAAGTTAAAACACGAATAATGCTCAGAATGTCCCAAATAGCCTAATGGCGAAATTTTCCCGAACGCCCACGGTGTTCAAAATGTTAAATAACTATTTAAATATAATTAATAATTAAACGAAATTAAATCCATAAATCGATTATAAAATCAAATAGCAATCCAAAAATCGATATGAACATATCTAAATAAACTATATTTTACCTTGATCATATAGAAATTTGAAATATCTCAAATCCGAAAACATATGAGTAGCCAGTTCAATAAACCAGATAACACAAACCTCACAACAATTCATATAAATATCACATACTATTCATAAATTATCTAGAAAATACCCAAATGTTCCATATTTTATTCTGAGAATATGAAAATTGAAAACTCGTGATTGCAACATATATAAGCAATCAAAATAGAAAACTAGTTATCAAATAATTTACCAAATATTCAAATAATATTCGTAAATAACCATAACTGGTTACACGACCATTACACACGTAACACTTAATCATGTAATACATATATTCACATATCAACCATCTAACTTTTACATGACAAACCTCTGTATTTTCAGAAATAATATTTGAAATAAGTTTTGAAAGGATATTCATATATCCATATATAAATCATTTGGAAATATCTAAATAACACATGACTCATTCTGATAATATCAATAATTAAACCCATAGTTCTAGCACATATAAATACCAATTACAGAAAATCAATTTACACCAAAATTCATACAATATTCACATTAAATTATCATAACTAACTAAATTCACAATTCCACATGCAACACTTAGCCATGTAACAATAGCAATCCTTTAAATCTTTAAAATCAATTAAATAAAATATAATTTTGAAAAGACAACCCTGTATTGATAAAACAATAACCCGGAATTTAAATATACAATTTTGAAAACACATTAAACTAGAATAACATATTAAACTTTATTCCTCTCTTTCTAAGAAAATTACTTTTATAAAGATAAACAATTTTTTTTTGAAAAATCCGGGTCGCTAAAATAAACGAAATCACAACAGAAGAATGCATCTTCCGTCTTTAACCTTATAATTCACATCACATGTAACGCCTGTAATATTTGACTTATATATATTACAGTATTTCATTTTTGGTGATATATAAAATTTCGTGTTTTAATTGCCAAATTATGTGAATTTGACTCGTTTATCGTTACATGACTTTCGTATGTCGTTATAATGTACTTATATGACTTTTGGCGAATAATTCTCGCTACGCGATTAAATAATATTACTAGTTGCGACGGTTTTGGCTTTACATTAATAAATGTGATCGTTGCCGTTACCCGATTAAATAATAGTAAAGATATATGCGATTTAGTGATATTTGATAAATTGCGAGTAGCCGATAAGCTTTAACTTGTAAAATAGCGTTTCATTGCATATATTTTTCTCGAGATTTTACGTGTATTATATTCGTGTTTTATATTTATGTGAAATGTGACTATTAGAGCTCTACTTGTAATATTTCTTTTAAAATTCATTCCTTGTCCAAAATTTGTGAAAACTATTTTATTAAACTTCTAAAATCCCATATTATTTGTGATATTAATTTCATGATTTATCGATTTGCACTTTATTTACTAAAACTTATTCTTTTAATACTCTTTTAATCACACTTTTATTAATTATCAAAAGACTACATTACCCTTGCATGCATTTTACACTAACACTTGGAAGAAGGATAAGCTAGTCATTCTACACTCGACTACCATTAGTTGGTCAAGTCAAAACACTAGAAAACAAACTAACACATGCTTCCACACTTCACATGATCATATACAATCACAACACACAAACCCATTTCTCTCATCTCTCTCTTCTCTCTCCCTCACCCTCTCTCTCTCGGCTGAACCCAAAAACCCTCCCCTCTCTCCACCATTTTCTTTCATTCTCTTTCATTTCAAGCTTTTGGAGGCCAAGACTTTCACTCTCTAAGCTTGCATCTTCACTTGAGGTTAGAAACTTTTGTTGCATGTTGATTTGGAGCCGAAATGGGGCTTTGATCCTTATGGATTTAGAGTCACCATTTTGGAGGTTCCTAAATGATGATCTTGATGTGTTTTTGGTAAGGTTTCATACCTCATTTTGGCCAATACACACTTGAATCATCACATTCGGCAATGACTCCAATGAGGAGCCGAATGTATACATATATATATATGTGAGATGATGATTTTGAAATTCATGATTTGAGGTTGGTTGCTTGTATATTCGAAAGGTGTGATGATTTGCTGAAGTTTTGGTGTGATTTCAGTCCTTGCATGTCTATTATTTTGATGATATAGCATGAATTAGAGCTTGTATAAATGTTTCTAGTGATGCATGTTGAAGCCGAGTGAAATGCCATGACTTTGAGTTTTGGATGAGATTTTTGAGTAATGCATGCCATGTTCTAAGTGTTAAAATGATAGTTTATGGTGTGTATGATGATATCTAGTAGTAATCAGTAGCTATTATGTGAATACCATGTTGATATACTCAAAAATTTGCTCATATATGCTCCCTGAAATTCTGCTCTGTTTTACCTCTATTTATGCCTCGGTTTTGTGTTCTTGGATGGTTAAAATTGGTAATATCTTGCTTTGTGTGACTAGTCAGTAGGTGTATGAATATTGTAGAATAGGATTGTGGCTTGGTTTGTTGGTTTTTGGTGTTTGGAAGGGAGTTAAGGTGGAAGGAGTCACACACACACCATGGCAGATTTTTGCACCTTAGAAACCATGAGAAATAGATGTGTCATGCTTAGGCCCTCATAGGCCCAAGTCTCCTGGAGTTGGGACTTGATGTATACAAGTCTCCAGTAGCCATAAAAGTCACAAAAACCATCACTTACATAGATGCACACACACATCTTTGAGTATAGGGCAGAACAGGGCACTTTAAGATTTATTGTGTCCTTGAGTGGTTAACACCTTGTCATTGATGAGGCCCTCATGGGGCCTTGATTTAGTTGAACTTAGGGAAGTATTAGGAAGCTATTTGAGTCATTGGATTGGTGTAGTGAGTGAGTTTAGTGAGTCTCAAGTTGGTAAGTTCATGGCAGTCCCCACAGCAGGGCAGGGTGCTCTGTGCCAACTTTGCTTAGAGGCCCAAGGAGGCCTGAGCAAGGCCTGAGTGTCATTCCAAGTGCACAACTTAGATTTAAGTCTAGAGTACCCAGAAGAGTCACAATTTTACCAAGGCACATAGTGGAAACACTTGTTTTTGCCAAAACCCCCAAGAGGTGCCAAACTGCCAAGGCAGAATGGTCACTTTGGTACACTAGTTTTTAAGGACCCATATAGGCAAGACCTTTGAGTCACACAACTTCATAATATTAGTTTAAGATTGTGTCAACCTTTAGAAATTGGTTTGGAGTCATTACCCTAAGTGGAGATGCCTCATTTCCACTAAAGAACACAAGTGTCACACATGGAGTCACATTCTAGTACCAACTTAGGATGCATTGCATTTGAGTGTGTCATCAGTGAGGCCTTGACCTCATATTGAGTCCATGAGTTAGTTTTAAGTCATATTAGAGAGTTCAAGTTAGTTCAAGTCAAATCACTTAGTGTAGATGCATTCTTTTACCAAGGCACCCAAGTGTTGCCAAGGTAAGCATACTAGTGAGTCATTTAGGTTGCACTTCACTTGTAAGTCTTGGGTAGTGGGGCACAAGTGTGCCTTACTATTAATTGATTAAGTTGAGGTCAGTAGAGTATAGTTAGGAGGTATTGGTCTTAGACCTTATGTGTTACTTGATTAAATGCTTAAGTGACTTAGGTGTAGTTAGAGATTCTTAAGAGATAATAGTTAAATGATAAAGTGCCATGCTTTACTTGTTATGTGCATTACTTGATGATTATGTTACTTGTTTTAAGTAAGTTTAAGTGTATATTTAATATATATGTATATATATTTATTTATATATATGTATATACATTTATACGCGAAAGGGTAGTTAGTGACGAGGATACTATTAATTATAGGTGCAAGTAGGAGGCCAGGCAAGGAACCCCTAGAAGCATCTATACAGGAGTTTAGTAAGCTTTATCCAGGCAAGTGAAACTTTTCCTTTATACTTGCTTTATAATTGTATACCCTGTGAATATTGAATTACTGTTTATTTAGGATTGAATTACCTCATTACCCCTTGT
Organism: Daucus carota subsp. sativus; assembly: GCF_001625215.2. Taxonomy (NCBI): domain Eukaryota; kingdom Viridiplantae; phylum Streptophyta; class Magnoliopsida; order Apiales; family Apiaceae; genus Daucus; species Daucus carota. The sequence continues at coordinate 6,327,725 of NC_030382.2, read as the reverse complement.
GATCATGACTTTGGATTCCAATAATACCCTTAACACATGAATTACCTTTTTCATATGTTATTACCCTACACCCACATGATTATACTCCAATAGTCCTTGATGAATAATGAGAACTTGATACCCCACATTAACCTGAATTATCTCATTTGGAACCCTGATCTTAATAACATCCTTTACTTTTGAAAGATCACTTGTATTTTGAAAACATCCTTGCTTGTAACTTGTCTTTGATCAAGACCCCTTCTTTTGAAAATGATTTGATTTGAAATGACCTTAAAAGGAATTGGATAATAATTTTATATTAAGACTGAGGCGCCAGTCTATTATTGCAGCATCAGTAGCGGGGAGCCTGATGTCTGTTTATGGCCAATGTGTGCCGAGGATCCTCCCTGGTTGAATCACTTTATGTGGTTCGGAGCTTGGTGTGGGCTGATCACCCCTCAATGCTCGTAGCGCTGTGTGTTTCCAATTCCAATAAATTGATATCCCACATTGCACCTTTACTTGTGTTTATACCTTGTGATATCCGTTGTTGCTTTTGCACTTGATATATTGCATATTGTGAACTGTTTTATTTACTGTTTTCACTTGCTGAGCTTTTTGCTCATATATATTGTTGTTGTTATAACCCTTCAGTGAAACCCGAGAATGGCCCGTTTCAAGCAGACCGCACGTAAATCCACCTCAGGCAACGGGATTGCTTACCGCCGTATGATGCGACAGGTTGGGAACTCGTAGTTCCCTAGTTAATTTCTTTTGAACTTTTGGGATTTAAAAACTGTAGTATGACTTAGACTTAATTTGGATTTCTATTTGGGTTGTAATAACTTTAGTTGTTGTTCATACTCATTCCTGGTGATTCCGGGATTGTGGATTAGACTGTAGATTAATCTTTATAACTCTGTAGTTTAATTATATATATCGATATGCATGCTTTAGTCGGTTATTTAAGTTGGGTCCGTCACAGTTGGTATCAGAGCGACAGGTTTGAGTCACTGAACAACATAGGATAAATGAACATAAGATAGGATTTACAGGTTAAGATGAACTTAGATCATGTGGGACTTGGGGCGTTAGAATCTTTTAAGTTTTCTCACCCTTTTGACTATAACCGCGTATATATATATATAACTGTTGGCAGGCATCGTCATCTTCTAGTCCCGGATTTCCGACTACTGTTCCGTTCCCGCTTTACGAGCAGATGGTGAGGCTTACTGACCGACTCGAGGGCCAGAACACGATTCTCCAGCACCGGATTGACCAGCTGTACCGTGAGGACTTTGATGATGAGGGCAACCGTCCCCGTTTGATTGCTAGGGTCGAGGAGATCATTCGCATGGCCGAGGACCGTTTGGCAGCTATTCCACCCTACCGCGAGCGTGAGAGCCGTATCACTTTGACCGCCATTACTGACGAGCTCCGCCGTGTGATTAGCAGTCTCCGTGAGCCAGTTGCCAGTCCATCAGCTTCACCAGCATCATCACCATCCCCTAGACTATTCCTTAGTCTATTTATCTTTATTATCATGTTATCCGTACTTTGACTTTCCATTTCATACTTGTACCCCCGGATTGTTTCGGGAAGACTTTTATTTGCACTTTATTTCCGTTCGTACTGTTCCGTACTTATCATTTGAACTAATGTTTAATCTCGCACTTTGACTATTTATCTCATCTTGTCATTACACGTGTACCATGCTTAGATAGAAATTGCCATGTTAAACCTTTAGAACTTGATCATTTTTAAACCATGCCAATATACCATGATATGACTTTGACCGAATAATTGTACCTTTGCAATATGATACCTTAGACTCTAATAATACACACACATACCATGATGCCATAATAAACCATAAACCGTTACCATGTGAATAACTCTTGAATAATACCTTTGTACCCAATATTCCCTTTGATATAACTTGTGTGCATATATTGAACTGTGAATAAGCTTTTCTTGTCTACATTCAGAATCATGCCTCCTCGAAGAGCCCGCAACACCACCAATGAAAATACTGAAGAACCACCACCAACCTTGGCTCAACTTATGCAACTTCTTCACCAACAATCTGTTACCCTTGCTCAACAACAACAATTACTTCAACAACAACTCCAGCAACAACAACAAGCACCACCACCACCTACTACTTTCAAATCTTTCCAAGCTGTGAAACCACCCGAGTTCCGAGGAACTCAAGACCCTGTTGAAGCTCAATCCTGGCTAAAGGAGATGGAGAAGGCTTTCACCTTGGCTGTTGTAACTGATAATAAGAAAGTTGAATATGCCTCCTATTTTCTGAAAGATGAAGCAAACTACTGGTGGGAGTCAGCCCGTGCTTTAGAAGAAGGTGAGGTTATTGCTTGGGATAGATTCAAGAGGATTTTCTTAGACAAGTATTTTCCAAGGTATATGCAAACTCAGATGGAGTTAAAGTTCTTTGAATTGAAGCAAGAGGGAATGACTGTTGGGGAATATGAGAAGAAATTTACAGAATTGGCAAGGTTCGTGGGAGATTATGTGGACACGGACGAGAAAAGAGCGAAGAGATTTCAACAAGGATTGAAGCCTTGGCTACGAAGCAGAGTGGCTGCTTTTGAATTGGCCACATATGCTGAAGTGGTCCAGAAGGCAATGGTAATAGAAGGAGAAAGTGATCAGAATCAGAAGGAGAAGGATAACAAGAAGAGAAAGTTTGTGAGTAAAGGTGAAGGTTCGGCTCAGGGGAGCCAAAGTGGAAAGAATTTCAAGAAGTTTGGAGTTCAGAATCAAGGAGGTTCCCGAGGATTCAAGAAAGGTGATAATAGGAATGTGAAGAAGATTCAAGGACCGAGTGGTCAAAGGAGTCAACAAGCAAATTCAGAATGCAAGTTCTGCAACAAGAAACACACGGGAAGTTGTAATAAGGCTGATATTGTCTGTTTCAAGTGCAACTCGAAGGGTCATTATGCAAACGAGTGCCAGAATTCGAAGCCGTCTGTTACCTGTTTCAAGTGTGGAAAGACCGGTCATATGTCAAGAGATTGTAAAGCTCCTGGAACTAACAAGTTGATGCAATTGGCAGCTACCCCTTACAATCAAGGAATGACATCTTCTGCTCCGATTCTGCAACTACCTTCTACTCAAGTTTTTGAGTCTGCAACTTCTGTTGTCCATCCCTCTTATCCGGCTCAAGCAAGGACATTCAACATGAATATCAAAGATGCTGTTCAGAGTTCGGAGGTTGTGGCAGGTACGCTTTCTGTCAACAACAACCATGCTAAAGTGCTATTTGATTCTGGAGCTACTAGATCTTTCATATCTGAATCTTTTGTTGGCAAGTTGAATTGTGCAATTGAACCGTTAGTTGAACCCTTATCTATCATTGTTGCTAATCAAGAACAAGTATCTGTTAGAAGTATTTGCCCCCGATGTACTATAGAGATTTCTGGCTTTAGTTTTCCTGCTTCCCTTATACCTTTTCGATTAGGAGAGTTTGATGTTATATTAGGTATGGATTGGTTAGCAGAAAATGGTGCTCAAATAGACTGTAAGAAGAAGAAGATAATCCTTAAGTCTCCTCAAGGCAAGAAAGTAGAGTTTAAAGGGCAGAAACAAACCAAGACATTTTTGACGATAATTGAAGCTAAGAAGTTGTTAAGGCAAGGTTGTGAAGGTTATTTGGCTCATGTGATTGATAGATCTAAAGAGACGCCGAACATAGAAAGCATTCCGATAGTTAATGAATTTCTCGATGTTTTTCCGGACGATCTTCCTGGATTGCCTCCCGACCGTCAAATTGAGTTTTCTATTGACTTAGCACCCGGCACGGAACCAGTTTCAAAGCAACCGTATCGAATGGCGCCGGCAGAAATGAAAGAGTTGGCCAAGCAATTGCAAGAATTGTTAGACAAAGGAGTTATAAGGCCGAGTGTATCCCCGTGGGGAGCTCCAGTTCTTTTTGTGAAGAAAAAGGACGGAAGCATGAGATTGTGCATCGACTATAGAGAATTGAACAAGTTGACAATCAAGAATAGGTATCCTTTGCCTCGAATCGACGACTTATTTGATCAACTCAAAGGAGCAACTTACTTTTCGAAGATTGACTTGCGTTCGGGATATCATCAATTGAAGATTAAGCCGGAAGACATTCCAAAGACCGCTTTTAGAACTCGGTATGGGCATTACGAGTTTCTAGTTATGGCATTTGGATTGACAAACGCACCAGCCGCCTTCATGGATTTGATGAACCGTGTATTCAAGAAGTATTTAGACAAGTTCGTTATTGTATTCATCGACGATATTCTCATATACTCGAAATCTGAAGAAGAACATGCTGAACACCTGAGGATAGCTTTGGAAACATTAAGAAAGGAGAAGTTATATGCAAAGTTCTCAAAATGTGAATTTTGGCTACGAGAAGTGCAGTTCTTAGGGCATATTGTTGGAAGTGAAGGTATTCGAGTGGATCCAGCAAAGATAGAAGCTGTGATGAATTGGGAGAGGCCGAAGACCCCAACTGAAGTTAGAAGTTTCATGGGATTGGCCGGATATTATCGAAGGTTTGTGAAGATTTCTCAAAGATTGCAGTACCGTTGACAAGATTGACTCGGAAGAATGAAAAGTTTGAATGGACCGACAAATGTGAAAAGAGTTTTCAAGAGTTGAAACAGAAGTTAGTCACCGCTCCAGTTCTAGCTTTGCCAGATGATCAAGGAGATTTTGTTATCTACAGTGATGCGTCGTACAAAGGACTAGGTTGTGTCTTAATGCAACACGGGAAAGTGATAGCCTACGCGTCAAGACAACTCAAGCCACACGAACAAAGATATCCGACTCATGACTTGGAATTGGCAGCAATTGTGTTTGCTTTAAAGCTTTGGAGACACTATCTTTATGGCGAGAAGTGTGAAATATTCACGGATCACAAAAGCTTGAAGTACATTTTCACGCAAAAAGAGTTGAACATGAGGCAGCGAAGATGGTTGGAATTGATTAAAGACTACGACTGCACGATTAATTATCATCCCGGAAAGGCGAACGTAGTAGCAGATGCGTTAAGTCGCAAAGAAAGGTTGAATATGTTGACCATGGCTCAAGAACTATCACAGGAATTTGAGAAGATGGGAATTGAAATTCGAGCTCCTAGTGCACCTACAGAAATGATTCATACCATGACCTTTCAGCCTGAATTGATGGAGAAGATAAAGAAGTGCCAAGAAGAAGTGATGAATGAAAAGATGAATGAGTTAACCGGAGAAGAAATCTGCACACAGAAAGACAACCAAGGAATCTTGAGGTTTTCATCAAGAATTTGGATACCAAACGTGGAGGAATTGAAGAATGAAATCTTGAAGGATGCTCACAATTCAGAATTTTCTATTCACCCCGGAAGCACAAAAATGTACCAAGATCTGAAGCAAAACTTTTGGTGGCCAGACATGAAGAAAGAAATTGCTCAATGGATCAGTAAATGCTACACTTGTCAAAGAGTAAAAGCTGAACATCAGAAGCCAAGTGGATTGATACAGCCGTTAGAGATACCAGAATGGAAGTGGGAGCACATTGCAATAGACTTTATAGTTGGATTGCCAAGGACGAAATCTAATCATGATGCTATTTGGGTAATAATTGATCGGTTGACCAAGTCGGCTCATTTTCTGCCAATTAACGAGAGATATTCAATGGACAAGCTGATTCACATGTATTTGAAAGAGATTGTTACTCGTCATGGAGTTCCAGTATCTATTGTGTCAGATCGAGACCCTCGTTTTAACTCGAGATTTTGGAAGCTATTTCAAGAACATTTGGGAACCCGACTCAAAATGAGTACTGCCTATCATCCACAAACGGACGGACAAAGCGAGCGTACAATTCAAACTATCGAAGACATGTTGAGGTCTTGTGCTTTGGACTTCAAAGGAAATTGGGACGAGCATTTGCCATTAGTTGAGTTTTCGTATAATAACAGTTATCATGCTAGCATTGGAATGCCCCCGTACGAAGCTCTTTATGGAAGGAAGTGTAGATCTCCGATATATTGGGATGAAGTTGGAGAAAGGAAAGTAATTGGTCCAGAATTGATCCAGCAGACAAAAGAAGCAGTAGATGTGATTCGAAACAGATTGATTGCAGCTCAAGATAGACAACGAAAGTATGCTGACCCGCACAGAAAAGATGTTGAGTTCGAAATTGGAGAAGCCGTTTTGCTAAAAGTGTCACCTTGGAAAGGAATAGCCAGATTCGGAAAGAAAGGGAAATTGAGTCCAAGATTTATTGGTCCTTTTGAGATTTTAAGCAGAATTGGGAAAGTGGCGTACGAACTAGCCTTACCGCCTCAAATGCAACACGTTCACAACGTTTTCCATGTCTCATTGCTTAAGAAGTTCAACCCCGACACCAAGTGCATCATAGAGAATGAACCAGTTGAGATAGAGCCCGATTTATCTTATATCGAGCAACCGATTAGCATTCTAGATAGAAAAGATAAGGTGTTAAGGAATAAGACAGTTCCTTTAGTTAGAGTTTTGTGGAGAAATCCTAAAGTTGAAGAATCAACGTGGGAATTAGAAAGTGATATGTTAGATAAGTATCCTCATTTGTTTACTTAGATTCTGGGGTCAGAATCCTTTTAAGGGGGGAAGGATGTAACGCCTGTAATATTTGACTTATATATATTACAGTATTTCATTTTTGGTGATATATAAAATTTCGTGTTTTAATTGCCAAATTATGTGAATTTGACTCGTTTATCGTTACATGACTTTCGTATGTCGTTATAATGTACTTATATGACTTTTGGCGAATAATTCTCGCTACGCGATTAAATAATATTACTAGTTGCGACGGTTTTGGCTTTACATTAATAAATGTGATCGTTGCCGTTACCCGATTAAATAATAGTAAAGATATATGCGATTTAGTGATATTTGATAAATTGCGAGTAGCCGATAAGCTTTAACTTGTAAAATAGCGTTTCATTGCATATATTTTTCTCGAGATTTTACGTGTATTATATTCGTGTTTTATATTTATGTGAAATGTGACTATTAGAGCTCTACTTGTAATATTTCTTTTAAAATTCATTCCTTGTCCAAAATTTGTGAAAACTATTTTATTAAACTTCTAAAATCCCATATTATTTGTGATATTAATTTCATGATTTATCGATTTGCACTTTATTTACTAAAACTCATTCTTTTAATACTCTTTTAATCACACTTTTATTAATTATCAAAAGACTACATTACCCTTGCATGCATTTTACACTAACACTTGGAAGAAGGATAAGCTAGTCATTCTACACTCCACTACCATTAGTTGGTCAAGTCAAAACACTAGAAAACAAACTAACACATGCTTCCACACTTCACATGATCATATACAACCACAACACACAAACCCACTTCTCTCATCTCTCTCTTCTCTCTCCCTCACCCTCTCTCTCGGCTGAACCCAAAAACCCTCCCCTCTCTCCACCATTTTCTTTCATTCTCTTTCATTTCAAGCTTTTGGAGGCCAAGACTTTCACTCTCTAAGCTTGCATCTTCACTTGAGGTTAGAAACTTTTGTTGCATGTTGATTTGGAGCCGAAATGGGGCTTTGATCCTTATGGATTTAGAGTCACCATTTTGGAGGTTCCTAAATGATGATCTTGATGTGTTTTTGGTAAGGTTTCATACCTCATTTTGGCCAATACACACTTGAATCATCACATTCGGCAATGACTCCAATGAGGAGCCGAATGTATACATATATATATGTGAGATGATGATTTTGAAATTCATGATTTGAGGTTGGTTGCTTGTATATTCGAAAGGTGTGATGATTTGCTGAAGTTTTGGTGTGATTTCAGTCCTTGCATGTCTATTATTTTGATGATATAGCATGAATTAGAGCTTGTATAAATGTTTCTAGTGATGCATGTTGAAGCCGAGTGAAATGCCATGACTTTGAGTTTTGGATGAGATTTTTGAGTAATGCATGCCATGTTCTAAGTGTTAAAATGATAGTTTATGGTGTGTATGATGATATCTAGTAGTAATCAGTAGCTATTATGTGAATACCATGTTGATATACTCAAAAATTTGCTCATATATGCTCCCTGAAATTCTGCTCTGTTTTACCTCTATTTATGCCTCGGTTTTGTGTTCTTGGATGGTTAAAATTGGTAATATCTTGCTTTGTGTGACTAGTCAGTAGGTGTATGAATATTGTAGAATAGGATTGTGGCTTGGTTTGTTGGTTTGTGGTGTTTGGAGGGTGTTAAGGTGGAAGGAGACACACACACACGCCATGGCAGATTTTTGCACCTTAGGAACCATGAGAAATAGATGTGTCATGCTTAGGCCCTCATAGGCCCAAGTCTCCTGGAGTTGGGACTTGATGTATACAAGTCTCCAGTAGCCATAAAAGTCACAAAAACCATCATTTGCATAGATGCACACACACATCTTTGAGTATAGGGCAGAACAGGGCATTTTAAGATTAATTGTGTCCTTAAGTGGTTAACACCTTGTCATTGATGAGGCCCTCATGGGGCCTTGATTTAGTTGAACTTAGGGAAGTATTAGGAAGCTATTTGAGTCATTGGATTGGTGTAGTGAGTGAGTTTAGTGAGTCTCAAGTTGGTAAGTTCATGGCAGTCCCCACAGCAGGGCAGGGTGCTCTGTGCCAACTTTGCTTAGAGGCCCAAGGAGGCCTGAGCAAGGCCTGAGTGTCATTCCAAGTGCACAACTTAGATTTAAGTCTAGAGTACCCAGAAGAGTCACAATTTTACCAAGGCACATAGTGGAAACACTTGTTTTTGCCAAAACCCCCAAGAGGTGCCAAACTGCCAAGGCAGAATGGTCACTTTGGTACACTAGTTTTTAAGGACCCATATAGGCAAGACCTTTGAGTCACACAACTTCATAATATTAGTTTAAGATTGTGTCAACCTTTAGAAATTGGTTTGGAGTCATTACCCTAAGTGGAGATGCCTCATTTCCACTAAAGAACACAAGTGTCACACATGGAGTCACATTCTAGTACCAACTTAGGATGCATTGCATTTGAGTGTGTCATCAGTGAGGCCTTGACCTCATATTGAGTCCATGAGTTAGTTTTAAGTCATATTAGAGAGTTCAAGTTAGTTCAAGTCAAATCACTTAGTGTAGATGCATTCTTTTACCAAGGCACCCAAGTGTTGCCAAGGTAAGCATACTAGTGAGTCATTTAGGTTGCACTTCACTTGTAAGTCTTGGGTAGTGGGGCACAAGTGTGCCTTACTATTAATTGATTAAGTTGAGGTCAGTAGAGTATAGTTAGGAGGTATTGGTCTTAGACCTTATGTGTTACTTGATTAAATGCTTAAGTGACTTAGGTGTAGTTAGAGATTCTTAAGAGATAATAGTTAAATGATAAAGTGCCATGCTTTACTTGTTATGTGCATTACTTGATGATTATGTTACTTGTTTTAAGTAAGTTTAAGTGTATATTTAATATATATGTATATATATTTATTTATATATATGTATATACATTTATACGCGAAAGGGTAGTTAGTGACGAGGATACTATTAATTATAGGTGCAAGTAGGAGGCCAGGCAAGGAACCCCTAGAAGCATCTATACAGGAGTTTAGTAAGCTTTATCCAGGCAAGTGAAACTTTTCCTTTATACTTGCTTTATAATTGTATACCCTGTGAATATTGAATTACTGTTTATTTAGGATTGAATTACCTCATTACCCCTTGTGATCATGACTTTGGATTCCAATAATACCCTTAACACATGAATTACCTTTTTCATATGTTATTACCCTACACCCACATGATTATACTCCAATAGTCCTTGATGAATAATGAGAACTTGATACCCCACATTAACCTGAATTATCTCATTTGGAACCCTGATCTTAATAACATCCTTTACTTTTGAAAGATCACTTGTATTTTGAAAACATCCTTGCTTATAACTTGTCTTTGATCAAGACCCCTTCTTTTGAAAATGATTTGATTTGAAATGACCTTAAAAGGAATTGGATAATAATTTTATATTAAGACTGAGGCGCCAGTCTATTATTGCAGCATCAGTAGCGGGGAGCCTGATGTCTGTTTATGGCCAATGTGTGCCGAGGATCCTCCCTGGTTGAATCACTTTATGTGGTTCGGAGCTTGGTGTGGGCTGATCACCCCTCAATGCTCGTAGCGCTGTGTGTTTCCAATTCCAATAAATTGATATCCCACATTGCACCTTTACTTGTGTTTATACCTTGTGATATCCGTTGTTGCTTTTGCACTTGATATATTGCATATTGTGAACTGTTTTATTTACTGTTTTCACTTGCTGAGCTTTTTGCTCATATATATTGTTGTTGTTATAACCCTTCAGTGAAACCCGAGAATGGCCCGTTTCAAGCAGACCGCACGTAAATCCACCTCAGGCAACGGGATTGCTTACCGCCGTATGATGGGACAGGTTGGGAACTCGTAGTTCCCTAGTTAATTTCTTTTGAACTTTTGGGATTTAAAAACTGTAGTACGACTTAGACTTAATTTGGATTTCTATTTGGGTTGTAATAACTTTAGTTGTTGTTCATACTCATTCCTGGTGATTCCGGGATTGTGGATTAGACTGTAGATTAATCTTTATAACTCTGTAGTTTAATTATATATATCGATATGCATGCTTTAGTCGGTTATTTAAGTTGGGTCCGTCACATTCAAGTTGTTTGTAACTTGCTTGATCGTTATATCCACAGTTTTCTGTGCTTTGATAACCCGGTTGTTTTAATCACTAAATCTAGAATATACCCTGTCGAATTTATTCTACGAACTTTAGTGGACATTAAAACTGAACCATTTTAATTATATAACGACTTCAAACATTGTTATATTAATTAATTATAATCTGATTAACAAATCATATTCAATCAGATTCACTTCCGCGACGATTTGGTACTGATTGTATTCAACCCCCCCCCCTTCTACAATCATATCTGGACCTAACAATTGGCATCAGAGCGGTTGATACCATTTTCCGTATCAGATCCTATACACACTCTGTAACGTTCAAATATTTTTTATTCGAATTAATTTTATTCCAAAAATTAATTTTGATTTAAAATATTTTTCTTTCAAAAATCCAAATCTCATCCAAACACTATTCACTTCAAATCCTTAAAAATGAGTACACAAAAGATCAGTAGCATTAAAATCCCACCGTTCAGCAAGGAACACTTTGGCCTATGGAAGAGGCACATGTTCCTATTCCTCCGCACTGCGAACAGAAAATACATCGGGATTTTAGACAAAGGTGTTACTACTCCGATGAATGTCATATTAGCACACGAAGAGGATGGTGTGTTAATACCTCATCAGATCATTCCGAAAGAACTTTCTGAGTACACAGATGAAGAGAGTGAACAGATGAATTTAGATGATGCTCTTCAACTAATTTTGGTTGAATCTCTAGATCCAGTGATGTACAATGCTGTTGTAAATTGTAAGAACGCCAAGCAAATCTGGGATACGTTAGAGATTATCAATGAAGGCTCAGAGGAAGTTAGGGAAAACAAGAAAGAGATACTGATGGCTCAGTATGAACAGTTTGGTTCCCATCCCGGTGAAGGGATTTCAGAAGTATTTATCAGACTTAATAATTTGATAAATAATTTAAATCTGAATGGGAAATTCTACGACAAGAAAGAGGTCAACATGAAGTTTCTCTTAACCCTTCCCGAACATCTGGAACACAGAATCACTGCCATTAGGGAAAGCAGAGATCTGAATGAGATTTCTCTGGAAAGACTCTACGGAGTTTTGAAAACTTATGAACTGGAGCAAGTTCAGAGTAAACAGAGATATGGCTGGGGTAAAACACAGAACCATTCGAGAGCTCTAGTTGTTGAGTCACCTGTACTGGAAGAAAAGAAGAAGGATGTTGTTGTTCCTTCTAAAACCACTCAGGAATTTGTTGTACCTGAGATTGGTCAAACTGTTTCTTCCAGTGGTGACGAAGAGTTCTATACAATGGAAGAGCTTGAACAGTTAGAAGATCAATCTCTATCACTATTTGCCAAGAAGTTTGGAAACATGAGATTCTGGAAGAACCCTTCCTATAAATACAAACCTACTGTTAGTAAGTTTCAGAAGGGAGGCTATTCATCTTCTACAAGCAAAGGAGGATACAAGTCTGGGATGGTGGACAGAAGCAAGTTCAAATGCTTCAATTGTGGTGAACCTGGACACTTTGCAACTGAGTGCAAGCAGCCCAAGGTTCAAGGAAAGAGAAAGGATTCGTATGATGAGCTGAAGCAGAAGTATGATGCCTTAGTAAGAAAGCATCATGGTACTTCTGGAAATCAAAGCTTCAAGAGCAAATCATATCTAGCAGAAGGGAAAAGCTGGGATGATACAGATAGTGATGAAGAGGAGCAGCTAGGGAATGTTGCTTTCATGGCTAATACTGGATCATCTTCACCTCCTCCTGCTGGAAGCTTTCAGGTAGATCCTACATGCCCTAAACTGTTTATGCAATTAGGACTTGAAAGAGATGATGCTATTAAAAAGATGAAAGCTGCCAATCTTAAAATTGATACTTTAGTCTTAGAAATTCATGCTTATAAGATGAATGAGATGAAAGTATTAAAACCTAAAATAGAACAATTGACTATGGATTTAGGATTACAATGTGCTAAAGTCAAAGTTCTAGAAAAAGGTGAGATTGCGTTAAGACTTCAGCTAGACGAAGAGAAAGTTAAGTGTAAAGCCTTTAAGGATGCCTCCTTGATAGTCAAAGAACTTAATGATAAACAAGAGATTAAGAGAACCGTTGGAATAGGCTTTGACTATAACAAATCCGTAGGTAAGGCTAGTAACATTACTCCTTTTAAGAAGAGTGCTGAGGAAAGAGGGATTCCTTTTGTTTTGAAAGATTCCCTTAAACCTTTGTTTAAAACCACAGAAGCTGAACCTCTTTTAGAGACTCCTGTTGTCATTAGATATGAACTCAAACAGGAAGACCTTAAATTGAAAGAGAGTAATGAGAAGAGAGATGAGATCTTGACATCACTGAAACCAATCAAAGTGAAAGGCAATGTTAGGTTGCCTAAAGCTGGTTTAGGTGTCAACTCTGAGAGAACTAAATTCAACAAGCCCAATAATTTTGTTAATAGTAAGAACAAGAACAATAGGTGTCATTCTACTGAGAACTTTAAATCTGATAACAAGGTTAGAGTAGAATCTATTGATGTTCCTACTACTATGACTGATACTTCTGTTGTTCCTGCTTTTGATGCATGTCATAAATATTGTAGTGTTGATAATTGTATGACTTGTGCTTTCAATTTGATGTCTGCTTATTTTAAAAATTTGCATGCTAAAAATGAAAACACATCGCCTAGACAACACACAAACAACAAGCATGCTAGATCAAAGACTGCTAGTCCTACTCGTGTTAGGAAGGAGACTTATGTTCCAAAGCCTAAAACTAAGGTTTATAAGGCTGTTGTTAAGGAAGTAAGTTCAGTCAAGTCTGAACCAAGTATCAGTCCAAGAGGCTCTGTTGTTACACCTGATAGAAATCAGTTCTTTAAGTTTGCTGGACCCAATCAAGTGTGGGTCCCAAAGAATGTTTAATCAAATTGTCTTTTGCAGGGTGCCAGTGGAATTGTTCGTGTTACCTGGGTGCTTGACAGTGGAGCGTCAATGCACATGACTGGCAATAGATCCCTGCTGGAAGACATAAGAGAAGGAGCTGGCCCTACAGTCAGTTTTGCTGATAATAGCAAAGGTAGTACTGTGGGATATGGCAAGTATAAAATTGGAAGGATCATCATAGAAGGTATTGCAATAGTTGAAGGACTTCAACATAATCTCCTGAGTGTCAGTCAATTCTGTGACAAAGGTTATTATGTTCATTTTGAAAAGGAGATATGTATCATTAAACATATCAAGGATAAGCGTCCTTCACTATGTGGCATAAGGAAAGGCAATATATTCGTAGCTGATTTGTCTTCAGGACCAGGAAACGAAGTTCACTGTTTCTATGCCAAAGCGTCTGCTGAAGATAGTTGGTTATGGCATAAGAAGCTCTCACACCTCAACTTCAAAACCATGAACTCTCTAGTCAAGAGAGATCTAGTGAGAGGGTTGCCTTCCCTGGAATTCTCAACTGATGATCTTTGTGAAGCTTGTCAGAAAGGAAAAGCGAAGAGAGCATCTCACAAAGGCAAAACCATCAATACCATTACAGATCCACTTCATTTGTTGCATATGGATCTGTTTGGCCCTGTGAATGTTGCATCCATTGATGGAGGAAGATATGCCCTAGTTATTGTGGATGACTTCTCAAAATTTACTTGGGTTTACTTCCTGGCTTCTAAGGATGAAACTCCCCTGACAGTAATTGATCATATCAAGTTGGTTGAGTTGGAAAAAGGTGTTCCTGTAAAAGCTGTAAGATCAGATAATGGAACTGAGTTCAAAAATCAAACTCTAATCAACTTTTACTCTGAAAAGGGAATTAGAAGGCAGTATTCAGCACCAAGGACTCCTCAGCAGAATGGAGTCGTCGAAAGAAAGAATCGTACACTGATCGAAGCTGCAAGGACTATGATTGCTGAAGCAAAGCTTCCTCTGTACTTTTGGGCTGAAGCTGTGTCTACTGCCTGCTATACCCAGAATAGAACTTTGATCAACAAGGATCATATGAAAACTCCATTTCATCTGTATAACAACAAGAAACCTTATGTCAAACATCTTCATGTCTTTGGAGCCAAGTGTTATGTTCTCAAGGATGGTGAAGAGAACTTGAACAAGTTTGAGCCAAAGGCATCTGAAGCAATTTTTGTTGGTTATACTAATAATGCTTATAGAGTTTTTGTAATTGATACTCTGTCAGTGAAAGTTAGTGTCAATGTTACATTTGATGACACTAAACTTCCAAGTCTACAATCTGCTGATCCATCTGAGTCTCTGAAGTTTGACAACTATCCAGACTCTGATTCAGATGATGATATACCACCTGAGGTTGCAACAGGACATGACAACAATGATAATGATCCAGGTAATGGTGTAGGAAATGGCAATAATGCTGGAGATTCCACTGATGCCAGTGGTGGATCATCAAGTCAACCTGGCAACAACTCAGGGGGAGCTGGTGGATCAACTAGTCATACACATCAGCCTAATGATAATACTGCTGAATCATCAAGGACACAACTTCCAAGGGAAAGGATTTGGAGCAGAGATCATCCCTTTGATCTGATTATTGGTGATCCTGATGTTGGTGTAAGGACTAGAAGTGCTACGACAAATGAATGTCTATTCTCTGGTTTTCTTTCACAATTAGAACCAAAGAAAATAGATGAAGCACTTGCTGATCCTGATTGGGTTCTTGCCATGCAAGAAGAACTCAATCAATTTGAGAGACAAGAAGTCTGGGCCCTGGTTCCAAGACCAAAAGGAAAGTCTACAATTGGATCTAGATGGGTCTTCCGTAACAAGTTAGATGGTGATGGCATTGTTGTAAGAAACAAAGCCAAACTGGTTGCAAAAGGTTATTCTCAGGAAGAAGGAATTGACTACGATGAAACCTATGCTCCAGTTGCTCGTCTTGAAGCCATCAGAATATTTCTTGCATTTGCTGCACACTCCAACTTCAAGGTATATCAAATGGATGTGAAAAGTGCATTTCTGAATGGAAAGCTAGAAGAAGAAGTATATCTGGAACAGCCCCCTGGCTTTGAAAATCCAGAGTTTGCTGATTTTGTATACTTCCTATTCAAAGCTGTCTATGGACTCAAGCAGTCACCAAGGACATGGTATGACACTCTCTCTGAGTTTTTAATTGAAAACAATTTTACTAGAGGTGTCATAGACAAAACTCTCTTTTACAAATTGCATGATAAGGATATGATATTTGTACAAATATATGTTGATGATATTATATTTGGTTCTACTAACGATAACTTGTGCAAGAGATTTGCTAAGTTGATGCAGAGTAACTATGAGATGAGTATGATGGGTGAGCTGTCCTACTTCCTTGGTCTTCAAGTAAGCCAAAAGGAAGATGGAATATTCATTTGCCAATCCAAGTATGTCAGAGATCTTCTTCGAAAGTTCAATCTAGAAGACTCTTCACCGGCAAAGACACCCATGGCCACTGCCACAAAGCTTGACCAGGATAAATCTGGTAAGAAAGTTGATATCACAAGCTATCGAGGTATGATTGGCTCTTTACTTTATCTTACTGCAAGTAGACCAGATATCATGTTTGCAACATGTCTGTGTGCTAGGTTCCAAGCTGATCCTAAAGAATCACATCTTATAGCCGTCAAAAGAATCTTTAGATATCTTAAGGGTACACCTGGATTAGGTATTTGGTACCCTAAGAATACTGGTTTTGACTTAACCGGCTATACAGATTCTGATTATGCAGGATGCAGGATTGATAGGAAGAGTACGTCTGGAAGCTGTCAATTTCTAGGACGTCGGTTGGTTTCCTGGTATAGCAAGAAGCAGCACTCCGTGTCTACTTCTACTGCTGAAGCTGAGTATATAGCTGCTGGAAGCTGCTGTGCTCAGATCTTGTGGATCAAGAACCAACTGAATGATTATGGTGTTATAGTAAACAAAATTCCTATATTTTGTGATAATACAAGTGCCATAGCCATTTCCAACAATCCGGTTCAACATTCAAGAACCAAGCACATTGATATCAGGTATCATTTCATACGAGAACATGTCATGAATGGTACAGTGGTGTTACATTTTGTACCCACGACTGAGCAAATTGCTGACATCTTCACTAAACCACTGGATGAATCCACTTTCTCTAAGCTGGTTTGTGAATTAGGGATGTTAAATATGACATAGTTCTCTTGTATATATTCTTCATATGCATTATATGTGTTTGTATATTTTTTGTGAATTTTCTGTATAATTATATCTATATTATTAGATTTTATATGATTTTCTGTATGTTATCTGATAATATTCTGAGTAATTATGCATGTTTGTATATTAGTCTGTAATTTTCTAAGTGCTCATACACTCCCCTGTAATATTCCCTAAGCATTTAGATAATTATTTGTAATTATTTTGTATTTTTCAAAATTAATTAAGCATAAATATTTGATTTTAAGTTAATTCATCTTTTTGAATTAAAGTTAAAATCATAAGTATTTATATTTAATTAAAGTTGAAATTTACAAAATATTTGTGTGATTTATAGTATTATTTTTTTTATTATTATAGATTTTTGATTTTAGTTGCAAAAAGTTTTATCTTTCAAATTAATCAAAAATCAAATTAGTATTTTTATTTTTATTTTTCTGCTAAACAATTACATTGTCTACTGATTGGCTCGGCAAGACAATCTCAAATTGTCTTGCTGAACCGGTTTCTCAGTTTATTTCTATTAAATCAAACAAAAACTCGGCAAGACAATTATTTTATCTTACCGAGCCTATCCCTTTATTCGCCTTCTTGTATCTGTAAGACAATTAATTGTCTTACAGACACGTGACTTGTCTGCTTAGATAAATCTCGGCAAGACAATCTTACATTGTCTTACCGAGACTTAATTAGCGTTTGTCTTGATGTTTGTATATAATTGTCTCAAGACAATTCGAGCAAGACAATCTCGTTTGTCTTGCCCGTTGCCTTCATCTTCTACACTGAGCATATACACACACGATCACATACATATCTTCACGCATTCGAACTGGGTTTTCAAGTTTTAAACCGAAAACTTGCTGGATTCTTGTATTTCAAGCCTCTAAGCTTGCTTTGTTACTTAAAATCGATCGATTTCAGCCGAACCTCTGCCGGATTTTGGTCGGATTCTCGTCGGTTTTTGTTGACTGTTTTCAAAACTTTTCGACTTAGTTTGATCTGAGACTTGCCTGGGATTCAGTTTATCTGTATTGCTTGTGTGTTCTTCGAGTCGATTTTAAGCCAATTTGAAGTTAGGGTTCTTGGAGTTTTGATTTAAGGCTGCGTTTGGTTTGGAGTTAGTGTAAATTGGGGCTTTTTGACTTAAGGGCGTGTTTGGCTGAGTTGGATTAATTGTTTAGTGCCATTTAAGTTAATTAACTTTTAATTCGATATTATCCAAATATTTCGAATTATTAATTAATTAATCAAGTTTTAATTATTAGTTGAAATTCGCGAGACATTTGAGAATTCACTTTTTATTTGAAAAAAATTCTCGCTTAATTCAATTTTTAATTATTAAAAATGGCCGGAGAGTTTGTGATTGCTGAGACTAACTACTGTGCCAGCCTCAACCCTGATGATTGCTCTGATAGATTCCGGACTTGGGTCAGATTTCTTTCGAGACAGAGTTTAGTCAGTACGGCACTGACTGCAGATATTCCAATTAAGCTGCAACCTCTTTTTGACTTCTACTCAAATGCTGTCAATTCTACAACTCTGGAGAATTACAAGATCATAGGGGATCTGCCTAATAGGAAACGTATTGTAATCACTGTCGATGATGTGAACCGGATCTTAGGACTTCCAAGGGACAATTTTGAGCCAGATCCCTCAGAGGATGAATTGAGACAGTTCTTTCAGGATATTCACTATCAAGGTCAGATTTTTCTCCCGAAGATGTCAAAGGGAAATCTGAAAGCTGAATGGGATGTGTTCTTTGACACCCTTGCCAAGGTGTTTGCTCCCACTAATCGAAAGAACTTTGGGAATATATCTTCAATGCTGCAAATCTTTGGATTCAGCATAGCTTATAACCGTCGAATCAATTTTGGGAAGATATTGCTGAGGGAGATTATCAGAAAGATGGGGTCTGTTACACAGAGATCAATTCAGAGGAATGAGAAAGTTGAATGCTTCTACCCCAGATTCCTGATGTTGTTTATGAATGATAAGATGAATGCTGATGATAGGCACATGTACGTCGATTCTCCTGTTGTTCCTATTCAGAGGACTTGTGCCAAGATCCAAACTAGGCTGGTCAACAAGAAAAAGCATGATAATGTACCACTGGTGGTGACTCCATTCATGCTCGAGCAATTCAGTGTTCCTTTTCAGCCAGTACAAGTTCCAGAGCCACTACAACAGCAACAATATCAACCACAACAACAACAACAAGCTCAACAACAAGAACAACAGCAACAACAATCACCTCCTCAAAACTATCAACCACTTCAACTACTTCAAGACTATCAGTCATCCAGCCAATCCTCACATTACTCTCCCTACAACCCTCCTTACAATTCACCACAACAATCACCTCACCAATCTTCATACAATTCTCCTCACCAATCTCAACACCAATCCCCTCCACAATACAACTTCTTCCCAGACCAACAAGCCTCCATTCTTCCCTCTCAATCTGAACCAACACCTTCACCTACACATACACATACCATTCCTCAACCTCAATCAACCTCTCAGCCAATGCTTGCTGATTCTGCTATCAATCCAGAGCTACAGGACTTCAGGACAGATTTACAGGTAGCTCAGGTACTTTCTAATCTCACTAATACCTTTAATATTGATATTGCAGATTTTGATTGTGATATTGGATTTGATTTCCAGACTCCCAGCATTGAACCTGTAAACACCCAGGTTCATAACCAAGCTGACGTTTTCGTTTCAACAACTGATTCTTCGTCAAACACATCAACCGACACTACTCATACACCAGTTGTTCGAAAGATAGCCCGGAAACGGAGTGGGAGTGCAATTCTGAGAGAACCCGCAGCTCTGTCTCATAAGAAGCAAAGGGTGGCAGAACCGGAGACAACTGCAGCCACATCCATTTCCTCCCAAAAGGATTTGGACACTGACATGGTAAATATACAGTCTCTAGATTCAGTCTCTCCACAGAATGCATTTATTGAAATTGGCCGTCCGACCGCGGTATCCTATAAAGAGTCAAGCACACAACTAGCACTCACGCTAGTTGAACCTTTGTCTTTTAATTCTTCACTTAGAGAGAGCACAGATATTCAAAAATTGTCATATGAAAAACTTTCTGATCACTCTTTCTTTTTGGATCAGGCTATACTTGGCAACCTGCAAGTACATCAGCCTTCACAGGCATCTGAAGGACAATTTGTTCCTTCACAACCTACAGTTCCATCTCAGGGAACTATGGTTGTCTATACAGGTACTGGTGACGGTGTGAAAACTACGAGTGAAATCAGGCAAACACCGAGCGAAACACATGCACGAGAGGATAGTGAAAAATCTTTGAGTGTTCGTGAGGTGAGTGCACACACCAACACAGATCTGCTACAGGAACAAATGGCTGCTCTGAGGGCTGAGATAGAAAGGTTGAATGCTGAGAATGCAAGATTCAGAAGTGGAGAGCTGGTGACTCTGCAAGAGAAAGTTGTTGATCCCTCCTTTACTTCTCTGAAAAAGGAATTGGATGATCATGTCAAGGGTATTCACTCTAGGATGGACAAATTTGATACAACTCAGGAGCTCTGTTTGACGAAGCTTGACAACTTGGAGCAAACTTTGGCTCAAGTTGTTCAACACTTAAAGATCAATCCGTCAACATCTCAGTCTACTCCAGAGGATCCCTCAACTAAGGGGGAGAAGGATAAGGATGACAAAGATAAGGATGACAGCAATGCTGGTGCTGGTGACAGGGGTGACAAGGGTGGTGATTCTGATAGGAGTGATAAGGGTGGAGAAGGAGCAAGTGAAAAGGATACTTCTGCAGCTAGCAAATCTAAAGGCAAAATGCCTGAAACTGAGAACATCTTCACTAATCAGGATTATGACAATATTCCTGAAGATGTTGATGATGATGATGCATTTGATTCTGCTTATTTTGAAGCTGAGGAAGAAGGTCGTTTCGAGGAAGGCTTTCTTTTCAATGAAGATCAGTCTGTGGACCCTGAGCACATGGAAAAGGTCAAGATGTTCAAAGCTCAACATGAAGCTAGCAAAGCAAAGCTTCAGGAACTGCAGAAACTGGTAGATGAAAAGAGGACAACTGATGAGTTGGTCAAGCTGGAGAAACAGAAACTGTGGGATGCTAAGTGCAAGGAAAAGAGAGAGGATATCTCCAGGAAAGTTGGTGAAAGCTGGGATATTGCAAGACAAATCCTCTCTGGACCTCAAAGGGAACCTTTCAATGATGGTAAATTCAAATCCTTCATTTATGACCTGAGAGAGGCTAACCCTAATGAAGATATGTTTATGCATGCTCTTGCTCTCGAGTTAGAATATATAACTATTGGTGTCAAGAATCTTCTCAATGAATGGGAGATCATTAGTTCTACTCAGAGAAACGGAACATTCAGGGTTTCAATTGATTTATTCAAGTTTCTATCTCTAACTGAAATCTGGGTGATTCGTAACAAGATCAGACGCAGCTCGAATCTGAATGAACTCCTTCGTGACAGACTTATGGATTGTGCTATTCATAACAGTCCACAAGTTGTCAGAAAGCCTTACTGTGTCAAGTTCATTCACGAGAGAAAATTTGGAACCTTCTACCTGGACCACCAACATCTTCTTAAGTATGATGTGAGTCAGTTGGTTCTTGTATCTACAATTCTACGTACCAAGGGCTTCGCTACTAAGGCCAAAGCTGATGCTGATACTGAGATTGTAAACTACTGCACAAGGAGAAACATTCAACAATACTTCAGGAAGATGAAGTATATCAACCAATCTCAGCCAGCAGATTTCATCGAAGACCCTGTGGATATTGAGGTTCAATACTATCTCTCTTTGGCTCGTGAAAGAAAGAAGCGTGGAGAATCCACTGCAGCTGAAGAGTCTACTCAGAATGAGCCTTCTACTCCAATTATTCACTGTTCAGATGCTGAAGAAGGAGAAGTCACTCGTTCTGATTGAATAGATTGATTAGGATATTTTGTTAGATATGTTCAAGGAACATCCTTTTGTAATCTATTATGAATATGGTTTAATGTTCAATGCAAGCCATAAACTTTTGCTATTTACATTCCATTGTTTAAATCTTTGTCTTATCTGTTAGTTGAGTTATCCTCTAGGAAATTTGCATGTTATGTTAACAAACAAATAGGGGGAGATTGAAAGGCATATGTTCAGCCTATTTGTATTTAAAGAGGTACAACTCAACTCTAGATAAGAAAGCTCAGTAAATAGCAAGTCAACGGAATCCGTACGAAGAACGTCAAATGATTTATGGGAATTATATGTCAGATAAATTCCAGGATGCTGCTGCACACCACTGAAAGAAGTTCATTAATATGTTCAAGCCTCAGTGCACAAATAATCTTTTGTGGCACGTCCAGGAGTTCAGAAGATATAAAGTTTCTATACTTTATTTTATCAGAAGATTCCATTTAAATGAAGAAGTACTTACAAGACGAAGACTCGACGAACAAATCAATTTCTTAATGTTTATTTGACAAAGAATATTTGATTTAACTAGATACAGATGAACCAGACAGTACATCTGTGTATCAGTTATTCAAATTAAATATTTGAAGTCAAGCGGAGTTGGTGGTTCGTTCGTTCGACTGATCAAGACGGAGTTATTAATGTTTAAAGAGACGGGAAGCAATTCTGCTGATGAATGGGTGATTAAATATTTAATAGATTATTATTTCACTTCTCAGATAATTAAATTAATTACGTAATTTATTTGTTAAATTAATTCACTCTCGAATTAATTTAATTTATGAATTTATATGATTAAATTAATTAAGTGGATAATTTTCTATTTAAATATAATCTACAAATTACATTCAATCATCCACTTAAGCTCAGCAAGACAATCTGATATTGTCTTACCGAATTTTCCTACTGCCAAGACAATACAAATTGTCTTACCGAAGCTAAGCCTGCAAGACAATCCTGATTGACTGACTGAAGCTTACAAGACAATTCTCAATTGTCTGACCGAATGGTTCTCAGCAAGACAATCTTTGATTGTCTGCCCGAGTATGCTCTGCCAAGACAATGAGATTGTCTGACCGACTGGATGCTTGCAAGACAATCTTAAATTGTCTGGCCGAATGCATTCTGTCAAGACAATCAAAGATTGTCTGACCGAATGAAGATCAGCAAGACAATCCTTGATTGTCTGACCGAATGGAGATTGTCTGACCGAGCTCTGAATTGTCTTGCTAGCCTTAAAATTGTCTTTCTGCTGTGTCTTGTGCTTGCAAGGCAATCTGAGATTGTCTTGCCCTTGCTACTTTGTCTTTGCTACTCACAATTGTCTTGTCTTTCAATTGTCTTACAAGTACAAATGCTTTGCCTATAAATATGGCATTGCATCCTTCATTTTTTAGTGTTCATTCACTTTGTATTCAAAGCATTTGTAAAGCTTTCAAGTTGTTTGTAACTTGCTTGATCGTTATATCCACAGTTTTCTGTGCTTTGATAACCCGGTTGTTTTAATCACTAAATCTAGAATATACCCTGTCGAATTTATTCTACGAACTTTAGTGGACATTAAAACTGAACCATTTTAATTATATAACGACTTCAAACATTGTTATATTAATTAATTATAATCTGATTAACAAATCATATTCAATCAGATTCACTTCCGCGACGATTTGGTACTGATTGTATTCGACCCCCCCCCTTCTACAATCATATCTGGACCTAACACAACTTCAATCTAGTCAATAATGAAGCTACAAGTTGTTTCCGGGCTCAAACGAGTCAAGAATGAAACTACAAGTTGATTACAATTTGAAACAACCGAAAATGAAGCTACAAGTTGTTTTTAACTTCAAACGAGTCTGGAATGAAGCTACAAGTTTTTTCCAACTTCAATCTACCAATAATGAAGCTACAAGTTGTTTCCGGGCTCAAACGAGTCAAGAATGAAACTACAAGTTGATTACAATTTCAAACAACCGAAAATGAAGCTACAAGTTGTTTTTAACTTCAAGCGAGTCTGGAATGAATCTAAAAGTTGTTTCCAACTTCAATCTACCAATATTGAAGCTAGAAGTTGTTTCCGGGCTCAAACGAGTCAAGAATGGAACTACAAGTTGATTACAATTTTAAACAACCGAAAATGAAGCTACAAGTTGTTTTTAACTTCAAACGAGTCTGGAATGAAGCTACAAGTTGTTTCCAACTTCAATCTACCAATAATGAAGTTACAAGTTGTTTCCGAGCTCAAACGAGTCAAGAATGAAACTACAAGTTGATTCCAATTTCAAACAACCGAAAATGAATGTACAAGTTGTTTTCAACTTCAAACGAGTCTGGAATGAAGCTACAAGTTGTTTCCAACTTCAATCTAGTCAATGACGAAGCAACAAGTTGTTTCCGGGCTCAAACGAGTCAAGAATGAAACTACAAGTTGATTACAATTTCAAACAACCGAAAATGAAGCTACAAGTTGTTTTGAACTTCAAACGAGTCTGGAATGAATCTAAAAGTTGTTTCCAACTTCAATCTACCAATATTAAAGCTACAAGTTGTTTCCGGGTTCAAACGAGTCAAGAATGAAACTACAAATTGATTCCAATTTTAAACAACCGGAAATGAAGGCACAAGTTGTATTCAACTTCAAACGAGTCTGGAATGAAGCAACAAGTTGTTTCCAACTTCAATCTAGTGAATAATGAAGCTACAAGCTGTTTCCGGGCTCAAACGAGTCAAGAATGAAATTACAAGTTGATTACAATTTCAAACAACCGAAAATGAAGCTACAAGTTGTTTTTAACTTCAAACGAGTCTGGAATGAAGCTACAAGTTTTTTCCAACTACAATCTACCAATAATGAAGCTACAAGTTGTTTCCGGGCTCAAACGAGTCAAGAATGAAACTACAAGTTGATTACAATTTCAAACAAACGAAAATGAAGCTACAAGTTGTTTTTAACTTCAAGCGAGTCTGGAATGAATCTAAAAGTTGTTTCCAATTTCAATCTACCAATATTGAAGCTAGAAGTTGTTTCCGGGCTCAAACGAGTCAAGAATGGAACTACAAGTTGATTACAATTTCAAACAACCGAAAATGAAGCTACAAGTTGTTTTTAACTTCAAACGAGTCTGGAATGAAGCTACAAGTTGTTTCCAACTTCAATCTAGTCAATAATGAAGCTACAAGTTGTTTCCGGGCTCAAACGAGTCAAAAATGAAATTACAAGTTGATTCCATTTTCAAACAACCGAAAATGAAGCTACAAGTTGTTTTCAACTTCAAACGAGTCTGGAATGAAGCTACAAGTTGTTTCCAACTTCAATCTAGTCAATAATGAAGCTACAAGTTGTTTCCGGGCTCAAACAAGTCAAGAATGAAACTACAAGTTGATTCCAATTTCAAACAACCAAAAATGAATGTACAAGTTGTTTTCAACTATAAACGAGTCTGGAATGAAGCTACAAGTTGTTTACAACTTCAATCTAGTCAATGACGAAGCAACAAGTTGTTTCCGGGCTCAAACGAGTCAAGAATGAAACTACAAGTTGATTACAATTTCAAACAACCGAAAATGAAGCTACAAGTTGTTTTGAACTTCAAACGAGTCTGGAATGAATCTAAAAGTTGTTTCCGACTTCAATCTACCAATATTGAAGCTACAAGTTGTTTCCGGGTTCAAACGAGTCAAGAATGAAACTACAAATTGATTCCAATTTTACACAACCGGAAATGAAGGCACAAGTTGTATTCAACTTCAAACGAGTCTGGAATGAAGCAACAAGTTGTTTCCAACTTCAATCTAGTCAATAATGAAGCTACAAGTTGTTTCCGGGCTCAAACGAGTCAAGAATGAAATTACAAGTTGATTACAATTTCAAACAACCGAAAATGGAGCTACAAGTTGTTTTTAACTTCAAACGAGTCTGGAATGAAGCTAGAAGTGGTTTCCAACTTCAATCTACCAATAATGAAGCTACAAGTTGTTTCCGGGCTCAAACGAGACAAGAATGAAACTACAAGTTGATTCCAATTTCAAACAACCGAAAATGAATGTACAAGTTGTTTTCAACTTCAAACGAGTCTGGAATGAAGGTACGAGTTGTTTCCAACTTCAATCTAGTCAATAATGAAGCTACAAGTTGTTTCCGGGCTCAAACGAGTCAAGAATGAAACTACAAGTTGATTACAATTTCAAACAACCTAAAATGAAGCTACAAGTTGTTTTTAACTTCAAACGAGTCTGGAATGAAGCTACAAGTTGTTTCCAACTTCAATCTAGTCAATAATGAAGCTACAAGTTGTTTCCGGGCTCAAAAGAGTCAACAATGAAACTACAAGTTGATTACAATTTCAGACAACCGAAAATGAAGCTACAAGTTGTTTTCAACTTCAAACGAGTCTGGAATGAAGCTACAAGTTGTTTCCAACTTCAATCTACCAATAATGAAGCTACAAGTTGTTTCTGGGCTCAAACGAGACAAGAATGAAACTACAAGTTGATTCCAATTTCAAACAACCGAAAATGAATGTACAAGTTGTTTTCAACTTCAAACGAGTCTGGAATGAAGCTACAAGTTGTTTCCAACTTCAATCTAGTCAATAATGAAGCTACAAGTTGTTTCCGGGCTCAAACGAGTCAAGAATGAAACTACAAGTTGATTACAATTTCAAACAACCTAAAATGAAGCTACAAGTTGTTTTTAACTTCAAACGAGTCTGGAATGAAGGTACAAGTTGTTTCCAACTTCAATCTACCAATAATGAAGCTACAAGTTGTTTCCGGGCTCAAACGAGTCAAGAATGAAACTACAAGTTGATTACAATTTCAAACAACCGAAAATGAAGCTACAACTTGTTTTTAACTTCAAAAGAGTCTAGAATGAAGCTAAAAGCTGTTTCCAACTTCAATCTATCAATAATGAAGCTACAAGTTGTTTCCGGGCTCAAACGAGTCAAGAATGGAACTACAAATTGATTCCAATTTGAAACAACCAAAAATGAAGGCACGTGTTGTTTTCAACTTCAAACGAGTCTGGAATGAAGCTACAAGTTGTTTTTAACTTCAAACGAGTCTGGAATGAAGCTACAAGTTGTTTCCAACTTCAATCTACCAATAATGAAGCTACAAGTTGTTTCCGGGCTCAAAGGAGTCAAGAATGAAACTACAAGTTGATTCCAATTTCAAACAACCGAAAATGAAGCTAAAGTTGTTTTCAACTTCAAACGAGTCTGGAATGAAGCTACAAGTTGTTTCCAACTTCAATCTAGTCAATAATGAAGCTACAAGTTGTTTCCGGGCTCAAACGAGTCAAGAATGAAACTACAAGTTGATTACAATTTCAAACAACCGAAAATGAAGCTACAAGTTGTTTTTAACCTCAAACAAGTCTGGAATGAAGCTACAAGTTGTTTCCAACTTCAATCTAGTCAATAATGAAGCTACAAGTTGTTTCCGGGCTCAAACGAGTCAAGAATGAAACTACAAGTTGATTACAATTTGAAACAACCGAAAATGAAGCTACAAGTTGTTTTTAACTTCAAACGAGTCTGGAATGAAGCTACAAGTTTTTTCCAACTTCAATCTACCAATAATGAAGCTACAAGTTGTTTCCGGGCTCAAACGAGTCAAGAATGAAACTACAAGTTGATTACAATTTCAAACAACCGAAAATGAAGCTACAAGTTGTTTTTAACTTCGAGCGAGTCTGGAATGAATCTAAAAGTTGTTTCCAGCTTCAATATACCAATATTGAAGCTAGAAGTTGTTTCCGGGCTCAAACGAGTCAAGAATGTAAGTACAAGTTGATTACAATTTCAAACAACCGAAAATGAAGCTACAAGTTGTTTTTAACTTCAAACGAGTCTGGAATGAAGCTACAAGTTGTTTACAACTTCAATCTAGTCAATAATGAAGCTACAAGTTGTTTCCGGGCTCAAACGAGTCAAGAATGAAACTACAAGTTGATTCCAATTTCAAACAACCGAAAATGAAGCTACAAGTTGTTTTGAACTTCAAACGAGTCTGGAATGAATCTAAAAGTTGTTTCCAACTTCAATCCACCAATATTGAAGCTACAAGTTGTTTCCGGGTTCAAACGAGTCAAGAATGAAACTACAAGTTGATTCCATTTTCAAACAACCGAAAATGAAGCTACAAGTTGTTTTCAACTTCAAACGAGTCTGGAATGAAGCTACAAGTTGTTTCCAACTTCAATCTAGTCAATAAAGAAGCTACAAGTTGTTTCCGGGCTCAAACGAGTCAAGAATGAAACTACAAGTTGATTCCATTTTCAAACAACCGAAAATGAAGCTACAAGTTGTTTTCAACTTCAAACGAGTCTGGAATGAAGCTACAAGTTGTTTCCAACTTCAATCTAGTCAATGACGAAGCAACAAGTTGTTTCCGGGCTCAAACGAGTGAAGAATGAAACTACAAGTTGATTACAATTTCAAACAACCGAAAATGAAGCTACAAGTTGTTTTGAACTTCAAACGAGTCTGGAATGAATCTAAAAGTTGTTTCCAACTTCAATCCACCAATATTGAAGCTACAAGTTGTTTCCGGGTTCAAACTAGTCAAGAATGAAACTACAAATTGATTCCAATTTTAAACAACCGGAAATGAAGGCACAAGTTGTATTCAACTTCAAACGAGTCTGGAATGAAGCAACAAGTTGTTTCCAACTTCAATCTAGTTAATAATGAAGCTACAAGTTGTTTCCGGGCTCAAACGAGTCAAGAATGAAATTACAAGTTGATTACAATTTCAAACAACCGAAAATGAAGCTACAAGTTGTTTTTAACTTCAAACGAGTCTGGAATGAAGATACAAGTTTTTTCCAACTTCAATCTACCAATAATGAAGCTACAAGTTGTTTCCGGGCTCAAACGAGTCAAGAATGAAACTACAAGTTGATTACAATTTCAAACAACCGAAAATGAAGCTACAAGTTGTTTTTAACTTCAAGCGAGTCTGGAATGAATCTAAAAGTTGTTTCCAACTTCAATCTACCAATATTGAAGCTAGAAGTTGTTTCCGGACTCAAACGAGTCAAGAATGGAACTACAAGTTGATTACAATTTCAAACAACCGAAAATGAAGCTACAAGTTGTTTTTAACTTCAAACGAGTCTGGAATGAAGCTACAAGTTGTTTCCAACTTCAATCTACCAATAATGAAGTTACAAGTTGTTTCCGAGCTCAAACGAGTCAAGAATTAAACTACAAGTTGATTCCATTTTCAAACAACCGAAAATGAAGCTACAAGTTGTTTTCAACTTCAAACGAGTCTGGAATGAAGCTACAAGTTGTTTCCAACTTCAATCTAGTCAATAATGAAGCTACAAGTTGTTTCCGGGCTCAAACGAGTCAAGAATGAAACTACAAGTTGATTCCAATTTCAAACAACCGAAAATGAAGCTACAAGTTGTTTTTAACTTCTAGCGAGTCTGGAATGAATCAAAAAGTTGTTTCCAACTTCAATCTACCAATATTGAAGCTAGAAGTTGTTTCCGGTCTCAAACGAGTCAAGAATGGAACTACAAGTTGATTACAATTTCAAACAACCGAAAATGAAGCTACAAGTTGTTTTTAACTTCAAACGAGTCTGGAATGAAGCTACAAGTTTTTTCCAACTTCAATCTACCAATAATGAAGCTACAAGTTGTTTCCGGGCTCAAACGAGTCAAGAATGAAACTACAAGTTGATTACAATTTCAAACAACCGAAAATGAAGCTACAAGTTGTTTTTAACTTCAAGCGAGTCTAGAATGAATCTAAAAGTTGTTTCCAACTTCAATCTACCAATATTGAAGCTAGAAGTTGTTTCCGGGCTCAAACGAGTCAAGAATGGAACTACAAGTTGATTACAATTTCAAACAACCGAAAATGAAGCTACAAGTTGTTTTTAACTTCAAACGAGTCTGGAATGAAGCTACAAGTTGTTTCCAACTTCAATCTACCAATAATGAAGTTACAAGTTGTTTCCGAGCTCAAACGAGTCAAGAATGAAACTACAAGTTGATTCCATTTTCAAACAACCGAAAATGAAGCTACAAGTTGTTTTCAACTTCAAACGAGTCTGGAATGAAGCTACAAGTTGTTTCCAACTTCAATCTAGTCAATAATGAAGCTACAAGTTTTTTCCGGGCTCAAACGAGTCAAGAATGAAACTACAAGTTGATTCCAATTTCAAACAACCGAAAATGAAGCTACAAGTTGTTTTTAACTTCTAGCGAGTCTGGAATGAATCAAAAAGTTGTTTCCAACTTCAATCTACCAATATTGAAGCTAGAAGTTGTTTCCGGGCTCAAACGAGTCAAGAATGGAACTACAAGTTGATTACAATTTCAAACAACCGAAAATGAAGCTACAAGTTGTTTTTAACTTCAAACGAGTCTGGAATGAAGCTACAAGTTTTTTCCAACTTCAATCTACCAATAATGAAGCTACAAGTTGTTTCCGGGCTCAAACGAGTCAAGAATGAAACTACAAGTTGATTACAATTTCAAACAACCGAAAATGAAGCTACAAGTTGTTTTTAACTTCAAGCGAGTCTAGAATGAATCTAAAAGTTGTTTCCAACTTCAATCTACCAATATTGAAGCTAGAAGTTGTTTCCGGGCTCAAACGAGTCAAGAATGGAACTACAAGTTGATTACAATTTCAAACAACCGAAAATGAAGCTACAAGTTGTTTTTAACTTCAAACGAGTCTGGAATGAAGCTACAAGTTGTTTCCAACTTCAATCTACCAATAATGAAGTTACAAGTTGTTTCCGAGCTCAAACGAGTCAAGAATGAAACTACAAGTTGATTCCATTTTCAAACAACCGAAAATGAAGCTACAAGTTGTTTTCAACTTCAAACGAGTCTGGAATGAAGCTACAAGTTGTTTCCAACTTCAATCTAGTCAATAATGAAGCTACAAGTTGTTTCCGGGCTCAAACGAGTCAAGAATGAAACTACAAGTTGATTCCAATTTCAAACAACCGAAAATGAATGTACAAGTTGTTTTCAACTTCAAACGAGTCTGGAATGAAGCTACAAGTTGTTTCCAACTTCAATCTAGTCAATGACGAAGCAACAAGTTGTTTCCGGGCTCAAACGAGTCAAGAATGAAACTACAAGTTGATTACAATTTCAAACAACCTAAAATGAAGCTACAAGTTGTTTTTAACTTCAAACGAGTCTGGAATGAAGGTACAAGTTGTTTCCAACTTCAATCTACCAATAATGAAGCTACAAGTTGTTTCCGGGCTCAAACGAGTCAAGAATGAAACTACAAGTTGATTACAATTTCAAACAACCGAAAATGAAGCTACAACTTGTTTTTAACTTCAAACGAGTCTAGAATGAAGCTAAAAGCTGTTTCCAACTTCAATCTATCAATAATGAAGCTACAAGTTGTTTCCGGGCTCAAACGAGTCAAGAATGGAACTACAAATTGATTCCAATTTGAAACAACCAAAAATGAAGGCGCATGTTGTTTTCAACTTCAAACGAGTCTGGAATGAAGCTACAAGTTGTTTTTAACTTCAAACGAGTCTGG
Source organism: Daucus carota subsp. sativus (assembly GCF_001625215.2). Classification (NCBI taxonomy): domain Eukaryota; kingdom Viridiplantae; phylum Streptophyta; class Magnoliopsida; order Apiales; family Apiaceae; genus Daucus; species Daucus carota. The sequence goes on along the minus strand of NC_030382.2, from coordinate 6,296,344 downwards.
AATGAAGCTACAAGTTGTTTCCAACTTCAATCTACCAATATTGAAGCTAGAAGTTGTTTCCGGACTCAAACGAGTCAAGAATGGAACTACAAGTTGATTACAATTTCAAACAACCGAAAATGAAGCTACAAGTTGTTTTTAACTTCAAACGAGTCTGGAATGAAGCTACAAGTTGTTTCCAACTTCAATCTACCAATAATGAAGTTACAAGTTGTTTCCGAGCTCAAACGAGTCAAGAATTAAACTACAAGTTGATTCCATTTTCAAACAACCGAAAATGAAGCTACAAGTTGTTTTCAACTTCAAACGAGTCTGGAATGAAGCTACAAGTTGTTTCCAACTTCAATCTAGTCAATAATGAAGCTACAAGTTGTTTCCGGGCTCAAACGAGTCAAGAATGAAACTACAAGTTGATTCCAATTTCAAACAACCGAAAATGAAGCTACAAGTTGTTTTTAACTTCTAGCGAGTCTGGAATGAATCAAAAAGTTGTTTCCAACTTCAATCTACCAATATTGAAGCTAGAAGTTGTTTCCGGGCTCAAACGAGTCAAGAATGGAACTACAAGTTGATTACAATTTCAAACAACCGAAAATGAAGCTACAAGTTGTTTTTAACTTCAAACGAGTCTGGAATGAAGCTACAAGTTTTTTCCAACTTCAATCTACCAATAATGAAGCTACAAGTTGTTTCCGGGCTCAAACGAGTCAAGAATGAAACTACAAGTTGATTACAATTTCAAACAACCGAAAATGAAGCTACAAGTTGTTTTTAACTTCAAGCGAGTCTAGAATGAATCTAAAAGTTGTTTCCAACTTCAATCTACCAATATTGAAGCTAGAAGTTGTTTCCGGGCTCAAACGAGTCAAGAATGGAACTACAAGTTGATTACAATTTCAAACAACCGAAAATGAAGCTACAAGTTGTTTTTAACTTCAAACGAGTCTGGAATGAAGCTACAAGTTGTTTCCAACTTCAATCTACCAATAATGAAGTTACAAGTTGTTTCCAAGCTCAAACGAGTCAAGAATGAAACTACAAGTTGATTCCATTTTCAAACAACCGAAAATGAAGCTACAAGTTGTTTTCAACTTCAAACGAGTCTGGAATGAAGCTACAAGTTGTTTCCAACTTCAATCTAGTCAATAATGAAGCTACAAGTTGTTTCCGGGCTCAAACGAGTCAAGAATGAAACTACAAGTTGATTCCAATTTCAAACAACCGAAAATGAAGCTACAAGTTGTTTTTAACTTCTAGCGAGTCTGGAATGAATCAAAAAGTTGTTTCCAACTTCAATCTACCAATATTGAAGCTAGAAGTTGTTTCCGGGCTCAAACGAGTCAAGAATGGAACTACAAGTTGATTACAATTTCAAACAACCGAAAATGAAGCTACAAGTTGTTTTTAACTTCAAACGAGTCTGGAATGAAGCTACAAGTTTTTTCCAACTTCAATCTACCAATAATGAAGCTACAAGTTGTTTCCGGGCTCAAACGAGTCAAGAATGAAACTACAAGTTGATTACAATTTCAAACAACCGAAAATGAAGCTACAAGTTGTTTTTAACTTCAAGCGAGTCTAGAATGAATCTAAAAGTTGTTTCCAACTTCAATCTACCAATATTGAAGCTAGAAGTTGTTTCCGGGCTCAAACGAGTCAAGAATGGAACTACAAGTTGATTACAATTTCAAACAACCGAAAATGAAGCTACAAGTTGTTTTTAACTTCAAACGAGTCTGGAATGAAGCTACAAGTTGTTTCCAACTTCAATCTACCAATAATGAAGTTACAAGTTGTTTCCGAGCTCAAACGAGTCAAGAATGAAACTACAAGTTGATTCCATTTTCAAACAACCGAAAATGAAGCTACAAGTTGTTTTCAACTTCAAACGAGTCTGGAATGAAGCTACAAGTTGTTTCCAACTTCAATCTAGTCAATAATGAAGCTACAAGTTGTTTCCGGGCTCAAACGAGTCAAGAATGAAACTACAAGTTGATTCCAATTTCAAACAACCGAAAATGAATGTACAAGTTGTTTTCAACTTCAAACGAGTCTGGAATGAAGCTACAAGTTGTTTCCAACTTCAATCTAGTCAATGACGAAGCAACAAGTTGTTTCCGGGCTCAAACGAGTCAAGAATGAAACTACAAGTTGATTACAATTTCAAACAACCTAAAATGAAGCTACAAGTTGTTTTTAACTTGAAACGAGTCTGGAATGAAGGTACAAGTTGTTTCCAACTTCAATCTACCAATAATGAAGCTACAAGTTGTTTCCGGGCTCAAACGAGTCAAGAATGAAACTACAAGTTGATTACAATTTCAAACAACCGAAAATGAAGCTACAACTTGTTTTTAACTTCAAACGAGTCTAGAATGAAGCTAAAAGCTGTTTCCAACTTCAATCTATCAATAATGAAGCTACAAGTTGTTTCCGGGCTCAAACGAGTCAAGAATGGAACTACAAATTGATTCCAATTTGAAACAACCAAAAATGAAGGCGCATGTTGTTTTCAACTTCAAACGAGTCTGGAATGAAGCTACAAGTTGTTTTTAACTTCAAACGAGTCTGGAATGAAGCTACAAGTTGTTTCCAACTTCAATCTACCAATAATGAAGCTACAAGTTGTTTCTGGGCTCAAACGAGTCAAGAATGAAACTACAAGTTGATTCCAATTTCAAAAACCGAAAATGAAGCTACAAGTTGTTTTCAACTTCAAACGAGTCTGGAATGAAGCTACAAGTTGTTTCCAACTTCAATCTAGTCAATAATGAAGCTACAAGTTGTTTCCGGGCTCAAACGAGTCAAGAATGAAACTACAAGTTGATTACAATTTCAAACAACCGAAAATGAAGCTACAAGTTGTTTTTAACCTCAAACAAGTCTGGAATGAAGCTACAAGTTGTTTCCAACTTCAATCTAGTCAATAATGAAGCTACAAGTTGTTTCCGGGCTCAAACGAGTCAAGAATGAAACTACAAGTTGATTACAATTTGAAACAACCGAAAATGAAGCTACAAGTTGTTTTTAACTTCAAACGAGTCTGGAATGAAGCTACAAGTTTTTTCCAACTTCAATCTACCAATAATGAAGCTACAAGTTGTTTCCGGGCTCAAACGAGTCAAGAATGAAACTACAAGTTGATTGCAATTTCAAACAACCGAAAATGAAGCTACAAGTTGTTTTTAACTTCAAGCGAGTCTGGAATGAATCTAAAAGTTGTTTCCAACTTCAATCTACCAATATTGAAGCTAGAAGTTGTTTCCGGGCTCAAACGAGTCAAGAATGGAACTACAAGTTGATTACAATTTCAAACAACCGAAAATGAAGCTACAAGTTGTTTTTAACTTCAAACGAGTCTGGAATGAAGCTACAAGTTGTTTCCAACTTCAATCTACCAATAATGAAGTTACAAGTTGTTTCCGAGCTCAAACGAGTCAAGAATGAAACTACAAGTTGATTCCATTTTCAAACAACCGAAAATGAAGCTACAAGTTGTTTTCAACTTCAAACGAGTCTGGAATGAAGCTACAAGTTGTTTCCAACTTCAATCTAGTCAATAATGAAGCTACAAGTTGTTTCCGGGCTCAAACGAGTCAAGAATGAAACTACAAGTTGATTCAAATTTCAAACAACCGAAAATGAATGTACAAGTTGTTTTCAACTTCAAACGAGTCTGGAATGAAGCTACAAGTTGTTTCCAACTTCAATCTAGTCAATGACGAAGCAACAAGTTGTTTCCGGGCTCAAACGAGTCAAGAATGAAACTACAAGTTGATTACAATTTCAAACAACCTAAAATGAAGCTACAAGTTGTTTTTAACTTCAAACGAGTCTGGAATGAAGGTACAAGTTGTTTCCAACTTCAATCTACCAATAATGAAGCTACAAGTTGTTTCCGGGCTCAAACGAGTCAAGAATGAAACTACAAGTTGATTACAATTTCAAACAACCGAAAATGAAGCTACAACTTGTTTTTAACTTCAAACGAGTCTAGAATGAAGCTAAAAGCTGTTTCCAACTTCAATCTATCAATAATGAAGCTACAAGTTGTTTCCGGGCTCAAACGAGTCAAGAATGGAACTACAAATTGATTCCAATTTGAAACAACCAAAAATGAAGGCGCAAGTTGTTTTCAACTTCAAACGAGTCTGGAATGAAGCTACAAGTTGTTTTTAACTTCAAACGAGTCTGGAATGAAGCTACAAGTTGTTTCCAACTTCAATCTACCAATAATGAAGCTACAAGTTGTTTTTGGGCTCAAACGAGTCAAGAATGAAACTACAAGTTGATTCCAATTTCAAAAACCGAAAATGAAGCTACAAGTTGTTTTCAACTTCAAACGAGTCTGGAATGAAGCTACAAGTTGTTTCCAACTTCAATCTAGTCAATAATGAAGCTACAAGTTGTTTCCGGGCTCAAACGAGTCAAGAATGAAACTACAAGTTGATTACAATTTCAAACAACCGAAAATGAAGCTACAAGTTGTTTTTAACCTCAAACAAGTCTGGAATGAAGCTACAAGTTGTTTCCAACTTCAATCTAGTCAATAATGAAGCTACAAGTTGTTTCCGGGCTCAAACGAGTCAAGAATGAAACTACAAGTTGATTACAATTTCAGACAACCGAAAATGAAGCTACAAGTTGTTTTCAACTTCAAACGAGTCTGGAATGAAGGTACAAGTTGTTTCCAACTTCAATCTAGTCAATAATGAAGCTACAAGTTGTTTCCGGGTTCAAACGAGACAAGAATGAAACTACAAGTTGATTCCAATTTCAAACAACCGAAAATGAATGTACAAGTTGTTTTCAACTTCAAACGAGTCTGGAATGAAGGTACAAGTTGTTTCCAATTTCAATCTAGTCAATAATGAAGCTACAAGTTGTTTCCGGGCTCAAACGAGTCAAGAATGAAACTACAAGTTGATTACAATTTCAAACAACCTAAAATGAAGCTACAAGTTGTTTTTAACTTCAAACGAGTCTGGAATGAAGCTACAAGTTGTTTCCAACTTCAATCTAGTCAATAATGAAGCTACAAGTTGTTTCCGGGCTCAAACGAGTCAAGAATGAAACTACAAGTTGATTACAATTTCAAACAACCGAAAATGAAGCTACAAGTTGTTTTTAACCTCAAACGAGTCTGGAATGAAGCTACAAGTTGTTTCCAACTTCAATCTAGTCAATAATGAAGCTACAAGTTGTTTCCGGGCTCAAACGAGTCAAGAAATAAACTACAAGTTGATTACAATTTCAAACAACCGAAAATGAAGCTACAAGTTGTTTCTAACTTCAAGCGAGTCTGGAATGAATCTAAAAGTTGTTTCCAACTTCAATCTACCAATATTGAAGCTAGAAGTTGTTTCCGGGCTCAAACGAGTCAAGAATGAAATTACAAGTTGATTCCAATTTCAAACAACCGAAAATGAATGTACAAGTTGTTTTCAACTTCAAACGAGTCTGGAATGAAGGTACAAGTTGTTTCCAACTTCAATCTAGTCAATAATGAAGCTACAAGTTGTTTCCGGGCTCAAACGAGTCAAGAATGAAATTACAAGTTGATTACAATTTCAAACAACCGAAAATGAAGCTACAAGTTGTTTTTAACTTCAAACGAGTCTGGAATGAAGCTACAAGTTGTTTCCAACTTCAATCTACCAATAATGAAGTTACAAGTTGTTTCCGAGCTCAAACGAGTCAAGAATGAAACTACAAGTTGATTCCATTTTCAAACAACCGAAAATGAAGCTACAAGTTGTTTTCAGCTTCAAACAAGTCTGGAATGAAGCTACAAGTTGTTTTCAACTTCAATCTAGTCAAAAATGAAGCTACAAGTTGTTTCCGGGCTCAAACGAGACAAGAATGAAACTACAAGTTGATTCCAATTTCAAACAACCGAAAATGAATGTACAAGTTGTTTTCAACTTCAAACGAGTCTGGAATGAAGGTACAAGTTGTTTCCAACTTCAATCTAGTCAATAATGAAGCTACAAGTTGTTTCCGGGCTCAAACGAGTCAAGAATGAAACTACAAGTTGATTACAATTTCAAACAACCTAAAATGAAGCTACAAGTTGTTTTTAACTTCAAACGAGTCTGGAATGAAGCTACAAGTTGTTTCCACCTTCAATCTAGTCAATAATGAAGCTACAAGTTGTTTCCGGGCTCAAAAGAGTCAACAATGAAACTACAAGTTGATTACAATTTCAGACAACCGAAAATGAAGCTACAAGTTGTTTTCAACTTCAAACGAGTCTGGAATGAAGCTACAAGTTGTTTCCAACTTCAATCTACCAATAATGAAGCTACAAGTTGTTTCCGGGCTCAAACGAGACAAGAATGAAACTACAAGTTGATTCCAATTTCAAACAACCGAAAATGAATGTACAAGTTGTTTTCAACTTCAAACGAGTCTGGAATGAAGGTACAAGTTGTTTCCAACTTGAATCTAGTCAATAATGAAGCTACAAGTTGTTTCCGGGCTCAAACGAGTTAAGAATGAAATTACAAGTTGATTACAATTTCAAAAAACCGAAAATGAAGCTACAAGTTGTTTTTAACTTCAAACGAGTCTGGAATGAAGCTACAAGTTGTTTCCACCTTCAATCTAGTCAATAATGAAGCTACAAGTTGTTTCCGGGCTCAAAAGAGTCAACAATGAAACTACAAGTTGATTATAATTTCAGACAACCGAAAATGAAGCTACAAGTTGTTTTCAACGTCAAACGAGTCTGGAATGAAGCTACAAGTTGTTTCCAACTTCAATCTACCAATAATGAAGCTACAAGTTGTTTCCGGGCTCAAACGAGACAAGAATGAAACTACAAGTTGATTCCAATTTCAAACAACCGAAAATGAATGTACAAGTTGTTTTCAACTTCAAACGAGTCTGGAATGAAGCTACAAGTTGTTTCCAACTTCAATCTAGTCAATAATGAAGCTACAAGTTGTTTCCGGGCTCAAACGAGTTAAGAATGAAACTACAAGTTGATTACAATTTCAAACAACCTAAAATGAAGCTACAAGTTGTTTTTAACTTTAAACGAGTCTGGAATGAAGGTACAAGTTGTTTCCAACTTCAATCTACCAATAATGAAGCTACAAGTTGTTTCCGGGCTCAAACGAGTCAAGAATGAAACTACAAGTTGATTACAATTTCAAACAACCGAAAATGAAGCTACAACTTGTTTTTAACTTCAAACGAGTCTAGAATGAAGCTAAAAGCTGTTTCCAACTTCAATCTATCAATAATGAAGCTACAAGTTGTTTCCGGGCTCAAACGAGTCAAGAATGGAACTACAAATTGATTCCAATTTGAAACAACCAAAAATGAAGGCACATGTTGTTTTCAACTTCAAACGAGTCTGGAATGAAGCTACAAGTTGTTTTTAACTTCAAACGAGTCTGGAATGAAGCTACAAGTTGTTTCCAACTTCAATCTACCAATATTGAAGCTAGAAGTTGTTTCCGGGCTCAAACGAGACAAGAATGAAACTACAAGTTGATTCCAATTTCAAACAACCGAAACTGAATGTACAAGTTGTTTTCAACTTCAAACGAGTCCGGAATGAAGGTACAAGTTGTTTCCAACTTCAATCTAGTCAATAATGAAGCTACAAGTTGTTTCCGTGCTCAAACGAGTCAAGAATGAAACTACAAGTTGATTCCAATTTCAAACAACCGAAAATGAATGTACAAGTTGTTTTCAACTTCAAACGAGTCTGGAATGAAGCTACAAGTTGTTTCCAACTTCAATCTAGTCAATGACGAAGCTACAAGTTGTTTCCGGGCTCAAACGAGTCAAGAATGAAACTACAAGTTGATTACAATTTCAAACAACCTAAAATGAAGCTACAAGTTGTTTTTAACTTCAAACGAGTCTGGAATGAAGGTACAAGTTGTTTCCAACTTCAATCTACCAATAATGAAGCTACAAGTTGTTTCCGGGCTCAAACGAGTCAAGAATGAAACTACAAGTTGATTACAATTTCAAACAACCGAAAATGAAGCTACAACTTGTTTTTAACTTCAAACGAGTCTCGAATGAAGCTAAAAGATGTTTCCAACTTCAATCTATCAATAATGAAGCTACAAGTTGTTTCCGGGCTCAAACGAGTCAAGAATGAAACTACAAGTTGATTCCAATTTCAAACAACCGAAAATGAATGTACAAGTTATTTTCAACTTCAAATGAGTCTGGAATGAAGCTACAAGTTGTTTCCAACTTCAATCTAGTCAATGACGAAGCAACAAGTTGTTTCCGGGCTCAAACGAGTGAAGAATGAAACTACAAGTTGATTACAATTTCAAACAACCGAAAATGAAACTACAAGTTGTTTTGAACTTCAAACGAGTCTGGAATGAATCTAAAAGTTGTTTCCAACTTCCATCCACCAATATTGAAGCTACAAGTTGTTTCCGGGTTCAAACGAGTCAAGAATGAAACTACAAATTGATTCCAATTTTAAACAAATTACAATTTCAAACAACCGAAAATGAAGCTACAAGTTGTTTTGAACTTCAAACGAGTCTGGAATTGTGACGGACCCAACTTAAATAACCGACTAAAGCATGCATATCGATATATATAATTAAACTACAGAGTTATAAAGATTAATCTACAGTCTAATCCACAATCCCGGAATCACCAGGAATGAGTATGAACAACAACTAAAGTTATTACAACCCAAATAGAAATCCAAATTAAGTCTAAGTCATACTACAGTTTTTAAATCCCAAAAGTTCAAAAGAAATTAACTAGGGAACTACGAGTTCCCAACCTGTCCCATCATACGGCGGTAAGCAATCCCGTTGCCTGAGGTGGATTTACGTGCGGTCTGCTTGAAACGGGCCATTCTCGGGTTTCACTGAAGGGTTATAACAACAACAATATATATATGAGCAAAAAGCTCAGCAAGTGAAAACAGTATATTTAACAGTTCACAATATGCAAGATAATAAGTGCAAAAGCATCAACAGATATCACAAGGTATAAACACAAGTAAAGGTGCAATGTGGGATATCAATTTATTGGAATTGGAAACACACAGCGCTACGAGCATTGAGGGGTGATCAGCCCACACCAAGCTCCGAACCACATAAAGTGATTCAACCAGGGAGGATCCTCGGCACACATTGGCCATAAACAGACATCAGGCTCCCCGCTACTGATGCTGCCATAATAGACTGGCGCCTCAGTCTTAATATAAAATTATTATCCAATTCCTTTTAAGGTCATTTCAAATCAAATCATTTTCAAAAGAAGGGGTCTTGATCAAAGACAAGTTATAAGCAAGGATGTTTTCAAAATACAAGTGATCTTTCAAAAGTAAAGGATGTTATTAAGATCAGGGTTCCAAATGAGATAATTCAGTTTAATGTGGAATATCAAGTTCTCATTATTCATCAAGGGACTTTTGGAGTGTAATCATGTGGGTGTAGGGTAATAACATAAGAAAAAGGTAATTCAAGTGTTAAGGGTATTATTGGAATCGAAAGTCATGATCACAAGGGGTAATGAGGTAATTCAATCCTAAATAAACAGTAATTCAATATTCACAGGGTATACAATTATAAAGCAAGTATAAAGGAAAAGTTTCACTTGCCTGGACAAAGCGTACTGCACTCTTGTATAGATGCTTCTAGGGGTTCCTTGCCTGGCCTCCTACTTGCACCTATAATTAATAGTATCCTCGTCACTAACTACCCTTTCGCGTATAAATGTATATACATATATATATAAATAATATATATACATATATATTAAATATACATTTAAACTTAATTAAAACAAGTAACATAATCATCAAGTAATGCACATAACAAGTAAAGCATGGCACTTTGTTACTTAACTTATATCACTTAATAATCTCTAATTATTCCTAAGTCAATTAAGCATTTAATCAAGTAGCACATCAGGTCTAAGACCAATACCTCCTAACTATACCCTACTGACCTCCAATTAACAAATTAATAGTAAGGCACACTTGTGCCCCACTACCCAAGACTTACAAGTGAAGTGCAACCTAAATGACTCACTAGTATGCTTACCTTGGCAACACTTGGGTGCCTTGGTAAAAGAATGCATCTACACTAAGTGATTTGACTTGAACTAACTTGCACTCTCTAATATGACTTAAAACTAACTCATGAACTCACTATGAGGTCAAGGCCTCACTGATGACACACTCAAATGCAATGCATCCTAAGTTGGTACTAGAATGTGACTCCATGTGTGACACTTGTGTTCTTTAGTGGAAATGAGGCATCTCCACTTAGGGTATTGACTCCAAACCAATTTCTAAAGGTTGACACAATCTTAAACTAACATTATGAAGTGGTATGACTCAAAGGCCTTGCCTATATAGGTCCTTAAAAACTAATGTACCAAAGTGACCATTCTGCCTTGGCAGTTTCGCACCTCTTGGGGGTTTTGGCAAAAACAAGTGTTTCCACTATGTGCCTTGGTGAAATTGTGACTCTACTGGATACTTAAGACTTAAATCTAAGTTGTGCACTTGAAATGACACTAAGGCCTTGCTCAGGCCTCCTTGGGCCTCTAAACAAAGTTGGCACAGAGCACCCTGCCCTGCTGTGGGGACTGCCATGAACTTACCAACTTGAAACTCACTAAACTCACTCACTAAACAAATCCAATGACTCAAATAGCTTTCTAATACTTCCCTAAGCTCATCTAAATCAAGGCCCCATGAGGGCCTCATCATTGACAATGTGTTAACCACTTAAGGACACAATAAATCCCAAAGTGCCCTGTTCTGCCCTATACTCAAAGATGTGTGTGTGCATCTATGTAAATGATGGTTTTTGTGACTTTTATGGCTACTGGAGACTTGTATACATCAAGTCCCAACTCCAGGAGACTTGGGCCTATGAGGGCCTAAGCATGACACATCTATTTCTCATGGTTCCTAAGGTGCAAAAATCTGCCATGGCGTGTGTGTGTGACTCCTTCCACCTTAACTCCCTTCCAAACACCAAAAACCAACAAACCAAGCCACAATCCTATTCTACAATATTCATACACCTACTGAATAGTCACACAAAGCAAGATATTACCAATTTTAACCATCCAAGAACACAAAACCGAGGCATAAATAGAGGTAAAACAGAGCAGAATTTCAGGGAGCATATATGAGCAAATTTTTGAGTATATCAACATGGTATTCACATAATAGCTACTGATTACTACTAGATATCATCATACACACCATAAACTATCATTTTAACACTTAGAACATGGCATGCATTACTCAAAAATCTCATCCAAAACTCAAAGTCATGGCATTTCACTCGGCTTCAACATGCATCACTAGAAACATTTATACAAGCTCTAATTCATGCTATATCATCAAAATAATAGACATGCAAGGACTGAAATCACACCAAAACTTCAGCAAATCATCACACCTTTCGAATATACAAGCAACCAACCTCAAATCATGAATTTCAAAATCATCATCTCACATATATATATGTATACATTCGGCTCCTCATTGGAGTCATTGCCGAATGTGATGATTCAAGTGTGTATTGGCCAAAATGAGGTATGAAACCTTACCAAAAACACATCAAGATCATCATTTAGGAACCTCCAAAATGGTGACTCTAAATCCATAAGGATCAAAGCCCCATTTCGGCTCCAAATCAACATGCAACAAAAGTTTCTAACCTCAAGTGAAGATGCAAGCTTAGAGAGTGAAAGTCTTGGCCTCCAAAAGCTTGAAATGAAAGAGAATGAAAGAAAATGGTGGAGAGAGGGGAGGGTTTTTGGGTTCAGCCGAGAGAGAGAGGGTGAGGGAGAGAGAAGAGAGAGATGAGAGAAATGGGTTTGTGTGTTGTGATTGTATATGATCATGTGAAGTGTGGAAGCATGTGTTAGTTTGTTTTCTAGTGTTTTGACTTGACCAACTAATGGTAGTGGAGTGTAGAATGACTAGCTTATCCTTCTTCCAAGTGTTAGTGTAAAATGCATGCAAGGGTAATGTAGTCTTTTGATAATTAATAAAAGTGTGATTAAAAGAGTATTAAAAGAAAGAGTTTTAATAAATAAAGTACAAATCTATAAATCATGAAATTAATATCACAAATAATATGAGATTTTAGAAGTTTAATAAAATAGTTTTCACAAATTTTGGACAAGAAATGAATTTTAAAAGAAATATTACAAGTAGAGCTCTAATAGTCACATTTCACATAAATATAAAACACGAATATAATACACGTAAAATCTCGAGAAAAATATATACAATGAAACGCCATTTTACAAGTTAAAGTTTATCGGCTACTCGCAATTAACAAATATCACTAAATCACATATATCTTTACTATTATTTAATCGGGTAACGGCAACGATCACATTTATTAATATAAAGTCAAAACCGTCGCAACTAGTAATACTATTTAATCGCGTAGCGAGAATTATTCACCAAAGGTCATATAAGTACATTATAACGACATACGAAAGTCATGTAACGATAAACGAGTCAAATTCACATAATTTGGCAATTAAAACACGAAATTTTATATATCACCAAAAATGAAATACTGTAATATATATAAGTCAAATATTACAGGCGTTACATCCTCCCCCCCTTAAAAGGATTCTGACCCCAGAATCTAAGTAAACAAATGAGGATACTTATCTAACATATCACTTTCTAATTCCCACGTTGATTCTTCAACTTTAGGATTTCTCCACAAAACTCTAACTAAAGGAACTGTCTTATTCCTTAACACCTTATCTTTTCTATCTAGAATGCTAATCGGTTGCTCGATATAAGATAAATCGGGCTCTATCTCAACTGGTTCATTCTCTATGATGCACTTGGTGTCGGGGTTGAACTTCTTAAGCAACGAGACATGGAAAACATTGTGAACGTGCTGCATTTGAGGCGGTAAGGCTAATTCGTACGCCACTTTCCCAATTCTGCTTAGAATCTCAAAAGGACCAATAAATCTTGGACTCAATTTCCCTTTCTTTCCGAATCTGGCTATTCCTTTCCAAGGTGACACTTTTAGCAAAACGGCTTCTCCAATTTCGAACTCAACATCTTTTCTGTGCGGGTCAGCATACTTTCGTTGTCTATCTTGAGCTGCAATCAATCTGCTTCGAATCACATCTACTGCTTCTTTCGTTTGCTGGATCAATTCTGGACCAATTACTTTCCTTTCTCCAACTTCATCCCAATATATCGGAGATCTACACTTCCTTCCATAAAGGGCTTCGTACGGAGGCATTCCAATGCTGGCATGATAACTGTTATTATACGAAAACTCAACCAAAGGCAAATGCTCGTCCCAATTTCCTTTGAAGTCTAAAGCGCAAGACCTTAACATGTCTTCGATAGTTTGAATTGTACGCTCGCTTTGTCCGTCCGTTTGTGGATGATAGGCAGTACTCATCTTGAGTCGGGTTCCCAAATGTTCTTGAAATTGCTTCCAAAATCTCGAGTTAAAACGAGGGTCTCGATCTGACACAATAGATACTGGAACTCCATGACGGGTGACAATCTCTTTCAAATACATGTGAATCAACTTGTCCATTGAGAATCTCTCGTTAATTGGCAGAAAATGAGCCGACTTGGTCAATCGATCAATGATTACCCATATAGCATCATGATTAGATTTCGTCCTTGGCAATCCAACTATAAAGTCCATTGCAATGTGCTCCCACTTCCATTCTGGTATCTCTAACGGCTGTATCAATCCACTTGGCTTCTGATGTTCAGCTTTTACCCTTTGACAAGTGTAGCATTTACTGATCCATTGAGCAATTTCCTTCTTCATGTCTGGCCACCAAAAGTTTTGCTTCAGATCTTGGTACATTTTTGTGCTTCCGGGGTGAATAGAAAACTCTGAATTGTGAGCATCCTTCAAGATTTCATTCTTCAATTCCTCCACGTTTGGTATCCAAATTCTTGATGAAAACCTCAAGATTCCTTGCTTATCTTTCTGTGTACAAATTTCTTCTCCGGTTAACTCATTCATCTTTTCATTCATCACTTCTTCTTGGCACTTCTTTATCTTCTCCATCAATTCAGGCTGAAAGGTCATGGTATGAATCATTTCTGTAGGTGCACTAGGAGCTCGAATTTCAATTCCCATCTTCTCAAATTCCTGTGATAGTTCTTGAGCCATGGTCAACATATTCAACCTTTCTTTACGACTTAACGCATCTGCTACTACGTTCGCCTTTCCGGGATGATAATTAATCGTGCAGTCGTAGTCTTTAATCAATTCCAACCATCTTCGCTGCCTCATGTTCAACTCTTTTTGCGTGAAAATGTACTTCAAGCTTTTGTGATCCGTGAATATTTCACACTTCTCGCCATAAAGATAGTGTCTCCAAAGCTTCAAGGCAAACACAATTGCTGCCAATTCCAAGTCATGAGTCGGATATCTTTGTTCGTGTGGCTTGAGTTGTCTTGACGCGTAGGCTATCACTTTCCCGTGTTGCATTAAGACACAACCTAATCCTTTGTACGACGCATCACTGTAGATAACAAAATCTCCTTGATCATCTGGCAAAGCTAGAACTGGAGCGGTGACTAACTTCTGTTTCAACTCTTGAAAGCTCTTTTCACATTTGTCGGTCCATTCAAACTTCTCATTCTTCCGAGTCAATCTTGTCAACGGTACTGCAATCTTCGAGAAATCCTTCACAAACCTTCGATAATATCCAGCCAATCCCATGAAACTTCTAACTTCAGTCGGGGTCTTCGGCCTTTCCCAATTCATCACAGCTTCTATCTTCGCTGGATCCACTCGAATACCTTCACTTCCAACAATATGCCCTAAGAACTGTACTTCTCGTAGCCAAAATTCACATTTAGAGAACTTTGCATACAGCTTCTCCTTCCTTAATGTTTCCAAAGCTATCCTCAGGTGTTCAGCATGTTCCTCTTCTGATTTCGAGTATATGAGAATATCGTCGATGAATACAATGACGAACTTGTCTAAATACTTCTTGAATACACGGTTCATCAAATCCATGAAGGCGGCTGGTGCGTTTGTCAATCCGAATGCCATAACTAGAAACTCGTAATGCCCATACCGAGTTCTAAAAGCTGTCTTTGGAATGTCTTCCGGCTTAATCTTCAATTGATGATATCCCGAACGCAAGTCAATCTTCGAAAAGTAAGTTGCTCCTTTGAGTTGATCAAATAAGTCGTCGATTCGAGGCAAAGGATACCTATTCTTGATTGTCAACTTGTTCAATTCTCTATAGTCGATGCACAATCTCATACTTCCGTCCTTTTTCTTCACAAAAAGAACTGGAGCTCCCCACGGGGATACACTCGGCCTTATAACTCCTTTGTCTAACAACTCTTGCAATTGCTTGGCCAACTCCTTCATTTCTGCCGGCGCCATTCGATACGGTTGCTTCAAAACTGGTTCCGTGCCGGGTGCTAAGTCAATAGAAAACTCAATTTGACGGTCGGGAGGCAATCCAGGAAGATCGTCCGGAAAAACATCGAGAAATTCATTAACTATCGGAATACTTTCTATGTTCGGCGTCGCTTTAGATCTATCAATCACATGAGCCAAATAACCTTCACAACCTTGTCTTAACAACTTCTTAGCTTCAATTATCGTCAGAAATGTCTTAGCTTGTTTCTGCCCTTTAAACTCTACTCTCTTGCCTTGAGGAGACTTAAGGATTATCTTCTTCTTCTTACAGTCTATTTGAGCACCATTTTCTGCTAACCAATCCATACCTAATATAACATCAAACTCTCCTAATCGAAAAGGTATAAGGGAAGCAGGAAAACTAAAGCCAGAAATCTCTATAGTACATCGGGGGCAAATACTTCTAACAGATACTTGTTCTTGATTAGCAACAATGATAGATAAGGGTTCAACTAACGGTTCAATTGCACAATTCAACTTGCCAACAAAAGATTCAGATATGAAAGATCTAGTAGCTCCAGAATCAAATAGCACTTTAGCATGGTTGTTGTTGACAGAAAGCGTACCTGCCACAACCTCCGAACTCTGAACAGCATCTTTGATATTCATGTTGAATGTCCTTGCTTGAGCCGGATAAGAGGGATGGACAACAGAAGTTGCAGACTCAAAAACTTGAGTAGAAGGTAGTTGCAGAATCGGAGCAGAAGATGTCATTCCTTGATTGTAAGGGATAGCTGCCAATTGCATCAACTTGTTGGTTCCAGGAGCTTTACAATCCCTTGACATGTGACCGGTCTTTCCACACTTGAAACATGTAACAGAAGGCTTCGGGTTCTGGCACTCGTTTGCATAATGACCCTTCGAGTTGCACTTGAAACAGACAATATCAGCCTTATTACAACTTCCCGTGTGTTTCTTGTTGCAGAACTTGCATTCTAAATTTGCTTGTTGACTCCTTTGACCACTCGGTCCTTGAATCTTCTTCACATTCCTATTATCTCCCTTCTTGAAACCTCGGGGACCTCCTTGATTCTGAACTCCAAACTTCTTGAAATTCTTCCCTTTTTGGCTCCCTTGAGCCGAACCTTCACCATTATTCCCAAACTTTCTCTTCTTATTATCCTTCTCCTTCTGGTTCTGATCACTTTCTCCTTCAATTACCATTGCCTTCTGGACCACTTCAGCATATGTGGCCAATTCAAATGCAGCCACTCTGCTTCGTAGCCAAGGCTTCAATCCTTGTTGAAATCTTTTTGCTCTTTTCTCGTCCGTGTCCACATAATCTCCCACGAACCTTGCCAATTCTGTAAATTTCTTCTCATATTCCCCAACAGTCATTCCCTCTTGCTTCAATTCAAAGAACTTCAACTCCATCTGGGTTTGCATATACCTTGGAAAGTACTTATCTAGAAATATCCTCTTGAATCTATCCCAAGCAATAACCTCACCTTCTTCTAAAGCACGGGCTGACTCCCACCAGTAGTTTGCTTCATCTTTCAGAAAATATGACGCATATTCAACTTTCTTATCATCGGTTACAACAGCCAAGGTGAAAGCCTTCTCCATCTCCTTTAGCCAGGACTGAGCTTCAACAGGGTCTTGAGTTCCTCGGAACTCGGGTGGTTTCAAAGCTTGGAAGGATTTGAAAGTAGTAGGTGGTGGTGGTGCTTGTTGTTGTTGCTGGAGTTGTTGTTGAAGTAATTGTTGTTGTTGAGCAAGGGTAACAGATTGTTGGTGAAGAAGTTGCATAAGTTGAGCCAAGGTTGGTGGTGGTTCTTCGGTATTTTCATTGGTTGTGTTGCGGGCTCTTCGAGGAGGCATGATTCTGAATGTAGACAAGAAAAGCTTATTCACAGTTCAATATATGCACACAAGTTATATCAAAGGGAATATTGGGTACAAAGGTATTATTCAAGAGTTATTCACATGGTAACGGTTTATGGTTTATTATGGCATCATGGTATGTGTGTGTATTATTAGAGTCTAAGGTATCATATTGCAAAGGTACAATTATTCGGTCAAAGTCATATCATGGTATATTGGCATGGTTTAAAAATGATCAAGTTCTAAAGGTTTAACATGGCAATTTCTATCTAAGCATGGTACACGTGTAATGACAAGATGAGATAAATAGTCAAAGTGCGAGATTAAACATTAGTTCAAATGATAAGTACGGAACAATACGGACGGAAATAAAGTGCAAATAAAAGTCTTCCCGAAACAATCCGGGGTACAAGTACGAAATGGAAGGTCAAAGTACGGATAACATGATAACGGAAATAAAATAGACTAAGGAATAGTCTAGGGGGATGGTGATGATGCTGGTGAAGCTGATGGACTGGCAACTGGCTCACGGAGACTGCTAATCACACGGCGGAGCTCGTCAGTAATGGCGGTCAAAGTGATACGGCTCTCACGCTCGCGGTAGGGTGGAATAGCTGCCAAACGGTCCTCGGCCATGCGAATGATCTCCTCGACCCTAGCAATCAAACGGGGACGGTTGCCCTCATCATCAAAGTCCTCACGGTACAGCTGGTCAATCCGATGCTGAAGAATCGTGTTCTGGCCCTCGAGTCGGTCAGTAAGCCTCACCATCTGCTCGTAAAGCGGGAACGGAACAGTAGTCGGGAATCCGGGACTAGAAGATGACGATGCTTGCCAACAGTTATATATATATATATACGCGGTTATAGTCAAAAGGGTGAGAAACTTAAAAGATTCTAACGCCCCAAGTCCCACATGATCTAAGTTCATCTTAACCTCTAAATCCTATCTTATATTCATTTATCCTATGTTGTTCAGTGACTCAAACCTCGCTCTGATACCAACTGTGACGGACCCAACTTAAATAACCGACTAAAGCATGCATATCGATATATATAATTAAACTACAGAGTTATAAAGATTAATCTACAGTCTAATCCACAATCCCGGAATCACCAGGAATGAGTATGAACAACAACTAAAGTTATTACAACCCAAATAGAAATCCAAATTAAGTCTAAGTCATACTACAGTTTTTAAATCCCAAAAGTTCAAAAGAAATTAACTAGGGAACTACGAGTTCCCAACCTGTCCCATCATACGGCGGTAAGCAATCCCGTTGCCTGAGGTGGATTTACGTGCGGTCTGCTTGAAACGGGCCATTCTCGGGTTTCACTGAAGGGTTATAACAACAACAATATATATATGAGCAAAAAGCTCAGCAAGTGAAAACAGTATATTTAACAGTTCACAATATGCAAGATAATAAGTGCAAAAGCATCAACAGATATCACAAGGTATAAACACAAGTAAAGGTGCAATGTGGGATATCAATTTATTGGAATTGGAAACACACAGCGCTACGAGCATTGAGGGGTGATCAGCCCACACCAAGCTCCGAACCACATAAAGTGATTCAACCAGGGAGGATCCTCGGCACACATTGGCCATAAACAGACATCAGGCTCCCCGCTACTGATGCTGCCATAATAGACTGGCGCCTCAGTCTTAATATAAAATTATTATCCAATTCCTTTTAAGGTCATTTCAAATCAAATCATTTTCAAAAGAAGGGGTCTTGATCAAAGACAAGTTATAAGCAAGGATGTTTTCAAAATACAAGTGATCTTTCAAAAGTAAAGGATGTTATTAAGATCAGGGTTCCAAATGAGATAATTCAGTTTAATGTGGGGTATCAAGTTCTCATTATTCATCAAGGGACTATTGGAGTGTAATCATGTGGGTGTAGGGTAATAACATAAGAAAAAGGTAATTCAAGTGTTAAGGGTATTATTGGAATCGAAAGTCATGATCACAAGGGGTAATGAGGTAATTCAATCCTAAATAAACAGTAATTCAATATTCACAGGGTATACAATTATAAAGCAAGTATAAAGGAAAAGTTTCACTTGCCTGGACAAAGCTTACTGCACTCTTGTATAGATGCTTCTAGGGGTTCCTTGCCTGGCCTCCTACTTGCACCTATAATTAATAGTATCCTCGTCACTAACTACCCTTTCGCGTATAAATGTATATACATATATATATAAATAATATATATACATATATATTAAATATACATTTAAACTTAATTAAAACAAGTAACATAATCATCAAGTAATGCACATAACAAGTAAAGCATGGCACTTTGTTACTTAACTTATATCACTTAATAATCTCTAATTATTCCTAAGTCAATTAAGCATTTAATCAAGTAGCACATAAGGTCTAAGACCAATACCTCCTAACTATACCCTACTGACCTCCAATTAACAAATTAATAGTAAGGCACACTTGTGCCCCACTACCCAAGACTTACAAGTGAAGTGCAACCTAAATGACTCACTAGTATGCTTACCTTGGCAACACTTGGGTGCCTTGGTAAAAGAATGCATCTACACTAAGTGATTTGACTTGAACTAACTTGCACTCTCTAATATGACTTAAAACTAACTCATGAACTCACTATGAGGTCAAGGCCTCACTGATGACACACTCAAATGCAATGCATCCTAAGTTGGTACTAGAATGTGACTCCATGTGTGACACTTGTGTTCTTTAGTGGAAATGAGGCATCTCCACTTAGGGTATTGACTCCAAACCAATTTCTAAAGGTTGACACAATCTTAAACTAACATTATGAAGTGGTATGACTCAAAGGCCTTGCCTATATAGGTCCTTAAAAACTAATGTACCAAAGTGACCATTCTGCCTTGGCAGTTTGGCACCTCTTGGGGGTTTTGGCAAAAACAAGTGTTTCCACTATGTGCCTTGGTGAAATTGTGACTCTACTGGATACTTAAGACTTAAATCTAAGTTGTGCACTTGAAATGACACTAAGGCCTTGCTCAGGCCTCCTTGGGCCTCTAAACAAAGTTGGCACAGAGCACCCTGCCCTGCTGTGGGGACTGCCATGAACTTACCAACTTGAAACTCACTAAACTCACTCACTAAACAAATCCAATGACTCAAATAGCTTTCTAATACTTCCCTAAGCTCATCTAAATCAAGGCCCCATGAGGGCCTCATCATTGACAAGGTGTTAACCACTTAAGGACACAATAATCCCAAAGTGCCCTGTTCTGGCCCTATACTCAAAGATGTGTGTGGTGCATCTATGTAAATGATGTTTTTGTGACTTTTATGGCTACTGGAGACTTGTATACATCAAGTCCCAACTCCAGGAGACTTGGGCCTATGAGGGCCTAAGCATGACACATCTATTTCTCATGGTTCCTAAGGTGCAAAAATCTGCCATGGCGTGTGTGTGTGACTCCTTCCACCTTAACTCCCTTCCAAACACCAAAAACCAACAAACCAAGCCACAATCCTATTCTACAATATTCATACATCTACTGACTAGTCACACAAAGCAAGATATACAATTTTAACCATCCAAGAACACAAAACCGAGGCATTTATAGAGGTAAAAACAGAGCAGAATTTCAGGGGCATATATGAGCAAATTTTTGAGTATATCAACATGGTATTCACATAATAGCTACTGATTACTACTAGATATCATCATACACACCATAAACTATCATTTTAACACTTAGAACATGGCATGCATTACTCAAAAATCTCATACAAAACTCAAATTCAAAGCTTCACTCGGCTTCAACATGCATCACTAGAAACATTTATACAAGCTCTAATTCATGCTATAACATCAAAATAATAGACATGCAAGGACTGAAATCACACCAAAAACTTCAGCAAATCATCACACCTTTCGAATATACAAGCAACCACAACCTCAAATCATGAATTCAAATCATCATCTCAATATATATATGTATACATTCGGCTCCTCCTTGGATTCATTGCCGAATGTGATGATTCAAGTGTGTTTTGGCCAAAATGAGGTATGAAACCTCACCAAAAACACATCAAGATCATCATTTAGGAACCTCCAAAATGGTGACTCTAAATCCATAAGGATCAAGCCCCATTTCGGCTCCAAATCAACATGCAACAAAAAGTTTCTAACCTCAAGTGAAGTTCAAGCTTAGAGAGTGAAAGTCTTGGCCTCCAAAAGCTTGAACTTGAAAGAGAATGAGAAGAAAATGGTGGAGAGAGGGGAGGGTTTTTTGGGTTCAGCCGAGAGAGAGGAGAGGGTGAGGGAGAGAGAAGAGAGAGATGAGAGAAATGGGTTTGTTGTGTTGTGATGTTATGATCATGGAAGTGTGGAAGCTGTGTTAGTTTGTTTTCTGTGTTTTGACTTGACCAACTAACTGGTAGTGGGTGTGTAGAATGACTAGCTTATCCTTCTTCCCAAGTGTTAGTGTAAAATGCATGCAAGGGTAATGTAGTCTTTTGATAATTAATAAAAGTGTGATTAAAAGAGTTAAAGAAAGAGTTTAAGTAAATAAAGTACAAATCGATAAATCATGAAATTAATATCACAAATAATATGAGATTTTAGAAGTTTAATAAAATAGTTTTCACAAATTTGGACAAGAAATGAATTTTAAAAGAAATCTTTAATAGTAGAGCTCTAATAGTCACATTTCACATAAATATAAAACACGAATATAATACACGTAAAATCTCGAGAAAAATCTATACAATGAAACGCTATTTTACAAGTTAAAGTTTATCGGCTACTCGCAATTATCAAATATCACTAAATCGCATATATCTTTACTATTATTTAATCGGGTAACGGCAACGATCACATTTATTAATATAAAGTCAAAACCGTCGCAACTAGTAATATTATTTAATCGCGTAGCGAGAATTATTCGCCAAAAGTCATATAAGTACATTATAACGACATACGAAAGTCATGTAACGATAACGAGTCAA
>NC_030382.2:6195074-6274021 GCF_001625215.2 Daucus carota subsp. sativus | reverse complement strand
CCGGGCTCAAACGAGTCAAGAATGAAACTACAAGTTGATTACAATTTCAAACAAACCGAAATGAAGCTACAAGTTGTTTTTTAACTTCGAAAGAGTTGGGAATGAAGCTACAAGTTGTTTTCCCGAAATCTACCAATAAGAAGCTACAAGTTGTTTTACGGGCTCAAACGAGTCAAGAATGAAACTACAAGTGGATTACAATTTCAAACAACCGAAAATGAATGTACAAGTTTGTTTGAACTTCAAAACGAGTCTGGAATGAAGCTACAAGTTGTTTCCAACTTCAATCTAGTCAATAATGAAGCTACAAGTTGTTTACGGGCTCAAACGAGTCAAGAATGAAACTACAAGTTGATTCCACATTTCAAACAACCGAAAATGAGCTACAAGTTTGTTTTTAACTTCAAACGAGTCTGGAATGAAGCTAAAGTTGTTTCCAACTTCAATCTACCAATAATGAAGCTACAAGTTGTTTACGGGCTCAAACGAGTCAAGAATGAAACTACAAGTTGATTACAATTTCAAACAACCGAAAATGAAGCTACAAGTTGTTTTTAACTTCAAACGAGTCTGGAATGAAGCTACAAGTTGTTTCCAACTTCAATCTAGTCAATAATGAAGCTACAAGTTGTTTCCGGGCTCAAACGAGTCAAGAATGAAACTACAAGTTGATTACAATTTCAAACAACCGAAAATGAAGCTACAAGTTGTTTTTTAACTTCGAACGAGTCTGGAATGAAGCTACAAGTTGTTTCCAACTTCAATCTACCAATAATGAAGCTACAAGTTGTTTACGGGCTCAAACGAGTCAAGAATGAAACTACAAGTTGATTACAATTTCAAACAACCGAAAATGAATGTACAAGTTGTTTTTAACTTCAAACGAGTCTGGAATGAAGCTACAAGTTGTTTCCAACTTCAATCTAGTCAATAATGAAGCTACAAGTTGTTTCCGGGCTCAAACGAGTCAAGAATGAAACTACAAGTTGATTACAATTTCAAACAACCGAAAATGAAGCTACAAGTTGTTTTTTAACTTCAAACGAGTCTGGAATGAAGCTACAAGTTGTTTCCAACTTCAATCTAGTCAATAATGAAGCTACAAGTTGTTTCCGGGCTCAAACGAGTCAAGAATGAAACTACAAGTTGATTACAATTTCAAACAACCGAAAATGAAGCTACAAGTTGTTTTTAACTTCGAACGAGTCTGGAATGAAGCTAAAAGTTGTTTCCAACTTCAATCTACCAATAATGAAGCTACAAGTTGTTTACGGGCTCAAACGAGTCAAGAATGAAACTACAAGTTGATTACAATTTCAAACAACCGAAAATGAAGCTACAAGTTGTTTTTAACTTCGAACGAGTCTGGAATGAAGCTACAAGTTGTTTCCAACTTCAATCTACCATAATGAAGCTACAAGTTGTTTACGGGCTCAAACGAGTCAAGAATGAAACTACAAGTTGATTACAATTTCAAACAACCGAAAATGAAGCTACAAGTTGTTTTTAACTTCGAACGAGTCTGGAATGAAGCTAAAGTTGTTTCCAACTTCAATCTACCAATAATGAAGCTACAAGTTGTTTCCGGGCTCAAACGAGTCAAGAATGAAACTACAAGTTGATTACAATTTCAAACAACCGAAAATGAAGCTACAAGTTGTTTTTAACTTCGAACGAGTTTGGAATGAAGCTACAAGTTGTTTCCAACTTCAATCTACCAATAATGAAGCTACAAGTTGTTTACGGGCTCAAACGAGTCAAGAATGAAACTACAAGTTGATTACAATTTCAAACAACCGAAAATGAAGCTACAAGTTGTTTTTAACTTCAAACGAGTCTGGAATGAAGCTACAAGTTGTTTCCAACTTCAATCTAGTCAATAATGAAGCTACAAGTTGTTTCCGGGCTCAAACGAGTCAAGAATGAAACTACAAGTTGATTACAATTTCAAACAACCGAAAATGAAGCTACAAGTTGTTTTTAACTTCGAACGAGTCTGGAATGAAGCTACAAGTTGTTTCCAACTTCAATCTAGTCAATAATGAAGCTACAAGTTGTTTCCGGGCTCAAACGAGTCAAGAATGAAACTACAAGTTGATTACAATTTCAAACAACCGAAAATGAAGCTACAAGTTGTTTTTAACTTCGAACGAGTCTGGAATGAAGCTACAAGTTGTTTCCAACTTCAATCTACCAATAATGAAGCTACAAGTTGTTTACGGGCTCAAACGAGTCAAGAATGAAACTACAAGTTGATTACAATTTCAAACAACCGAAAATTAAGCTACAAGTTGTTTTTAACTTCAAACGAGTCTGGAATGAAGCTACAAGTTGTTTCCAACTTCAATCTACCAATAATGAAGCTACAAGTTGTTTACGGGCTCAAACGAGTCAAGAATGAAACTACAAGTTGATTACAATTTCAAACAACCGAAAATTAAGCTACAAGTTGTTTTTAACTTCAAACGAGTCTGGAATGAAGCTAAAAGTTGTTTCCAACTTCAATCTACCAATAATGAAGCTACAAGTTGTTTCCGGGCTCAAACGAGTCAAGAATGAAACTACAAGTTGATTACAATTTCAAACAACCGAAAATGAAGCTACAAGTTGTTTTTAACTTCGAACGAGTTTGGAATGAAGCTACAAGTTGTTTCCAACTTCAATCTACCAATAATGAAGCTACAAGTTGTTTACGGGCTCAAACGAGTCAAGAATGAAACTACAAGTTGATTCCAATTTCAAACAACCGAAAATGAATGTACAAGTTTTTTTTAACTTCGAACGAGTCTGGAATGAAGCTAAAAGTTGTTTCCAACTTCAATCTAGTCAATAATGAAGCTACAAGGTGTTGCCAGACTCAAACGAGTCAAGAATGAAACTACAAGTTGTTTACAATTTCAAACAACCGAAAATGAAGCTACAAGTTGTTTTTAACTTCAAACGAGTATGGAATGAAGCTACAAGTTGTTTCCAACTTCAATCTAGTCAATAATGAAGCTACAAGTTGTTTCCGGGCTCAAACGAGTCAAGAATGAAACTACAAGTTGATTACAATTTCAAACAACCGAAAATGAAGCTAAAAGTTGTTTTTAACTTCGAACGAGTTTGGAATGAAGCTACAAGTTGTTTCCAACTTCAATCTACCAATAATGAAGCTACAAGTTGTTTACGGGCTCAAACGAGTCAAGAATTAAACTACAAGTTAATTACAATTTCAAACAACCGAAAATGAAGCTACAAGTTGTTTTTAACTTCAAACGAGTCTGGTATGAAGCTAAAAGTTGTTTCCAACTCCAATCTACCAATAATGAAGCTACAAGTTGTTTACGGGCTCAAACGAGTCAACAATGAAACTACAAGTTGATTCCAATTTCCAACAACCGAAAATGAAGGTACAAGTTGTTTTAACTTCAAACGAGTCTGGAATGAATCTACAAGTTGTTTCCAACTCAATCTAGTCAATAATGAAGCTACAAGTTGTTTCCGGGCTCAAACGAGTCAAGAATGAAACTACAAGTTGATTACAATTTCAATCAACCGAAAATGAAGCTACAAGTTGTTTTTAACTTCGAACGAGTTTGGAATGAAGCTACAAGTTGTTTCCAACTCAATCTACCAATAATGAAGCTACAAGTTGTTTACGGGCTCAAACGAGTCAAGAATGAAACTACAAGTTGATTCCAATTTCAAACAACCGAAAATGAATGTACAAGTTGTTTTTAACTTCAAACGAGTCTGGAATGAAGCTACAAGTTGTTTCCAACTTCAATCTAGTCAATAATGAAGCTACAAGTTGTTTCCGGGCTCAAACGAGTCAAGAATGAAACTAGAAGTTGATTACAATTTCAAACAACCGAAAATGAAGCTACAAGTTGTTTTTAACTTCAAACAAGTCTGGAATGAAGCTAAAAGTTGTTTCCAACTCCAATCTACGAATAATGAAGCTACAAGTTGTTTACGGGCTCAAACGAGTCAACAATGAAACTACAAGTTGATTCCAATTTCCAACAACCGAAAATGAAGGTACAAGTTGTTTTCAACTTCAAACGAGTCTGGAATGAAGCTATAAGTTGTTTCCAACTCCAATCTAGTCAATAATGAAGCTACAAGTTGTTTCCGGGCTCAAACGAGTCAAGAATGAAACTACAAGTTGATTACAATTTCAAACAACTGAAAATGAAGCTACAAGTTGTTTTTAACTTCGAAAGAGTTTAAAATGAAGCTACAAGTTGTTTCCAACGAAATCTACAAATAATGAAGCTACAAGTTGTTTACGGGCTCAAACGAGTCAAGAATGAAACTACAAGTTGATTCAAATTTCCAACAACCGAAAATGAATGTACAAGTTGTTTTGAACTTCAAACGAGTCTGGAATGAAGCTACAAGTTGTTTCCAACTTCAATCTACCAATAATGAAGCTACAAGTTGTTTACGGGCTCAAACGAGTCAAGAATGAAACTACAAGTTGATTACAATTTCAAACAACCGAAAATGAAGCTACAAGTTGTTTTTAACTTCAAACGAGTCTGGAATGAAGCTACAAGTTGTTTCCAACTTCAATCTAGTCAATAATGAAGCTACAAGTTGTTTCCGGGCTCAAACGAGTCAAGAATGAAACTACAAGTTGATTACAATTTCAAACAACCGAAAATGAAGCTACAAGTTGTTTTTAACTTCAAACGAGTCTGGAATGAAGCTAAAAGTTGTTTCCAACTTCAATCTACCAATAATGAAGCTACAAGTTGTTTCCGGGCTCAAACGAGTCAAGAATGAAACTACAAGTTGATTACAATTTCAAACAACCGAAAATGAAGCTACAAGTTGTTTTTAACTTCGAACGAGTTTGGAATGAAGCTACAAGTTGTTTCCAACTTCAATCTACCAATAATGAAGCTACAAGTTGTTTACGGGCTCAAACGAGTCAAGAATGAAACTACAAGTTGATTCCAATTTCAAACAACCGAAAATGAATGTACAAGTTTTTTTTAACTTCGAACGAGTCTGGAATGAAGCTAAAAGTTGTTTCCAACTTCAATCTAGTCAATAATGAAGCTACAAGTTGTTTCCGGGTTCAAACGAGTCAAGAATGAAACTACAAGTAGATTACAATTTCAAACAACCGAAAATGAAGCTACAAGTTGTTTTTAACTTCGAAAGAGTTTGGAATGAAGCTACAAGTTGTTTCCAACTTCAATCTACCAATAATGAAGCTACAAGTTGTTTACGGGCTCAAACGAGTCAAGAATGAAACTACAAGTTGATTCCAATTTCAAACAACCGAAAATGAATGTACAAGTTGTGTTCAACTTATTTGATACGAGAGAATTAGCAAAAAAAAAAAAAAAAGTTGTGTTCAACTTCAAACGAGTCTGGAATGAAGTTACAAGTTGTTTCCAACTTCGATCTAGTCAATAATGAAGCTACAAGGTGTTGCCAGACTCAAACGAGTCAAGAATGAAACTACAAGTTGTTTACAATTTCAAACAACCGAAAATGAATTTACAAGTTGTTTTTAACTTCGAACGAGTATGGAATGAAGCTACAAGTTGTTTCCAACTTCAATCTAGTCAATAATGAAGCTACAAGTTGTTTCCGGGCTCAAACGAGTCAAGAATGAAACTACAAGTTGATTACAATTTCAAACAACCGAAAATGAAGCTAAAAGTTGTTTTTAACTTCGAACGACTTTGGAATGAAGCTACTAGTTGTTTCCAACTTCAATCTACCAATAATGAAGCTACAAGTTGTTTACGGGCTCAAACGAGTCAAGAATGAAACTACAAGTTGATTACAATTTCAAACAACCGAAAATCAAGCTACAAGTTGTTTTTAACTTCAAACGAGTCTGGAATGAAGCTAAAAGTTGTTTCCAACTTCAATCTACCAATAATGAAGCTACAAGTTGTTTACGGACTTAAACGAGTCAAGAATGAAACTACAAGTTGATTACAATTTCAAACAACCGAAAATCAAGCTACAAGTTGTTTTTAACTTCAAACGAGTCTGGAATGAAGCTAAAAGTTGTTTCCAACTTCAATCTACCAATAATGAAGCTACAAGTTGTTTCCGGGTTCAAACGAGTCAAGAATGAAACTACAAGTAGATTACAATTTCAAACAACCGAAAATGAAGCTACAAGTTGTTTTTAACTTCGAAAGAGTTTGGAATGAAGCTA
The DNA here is from genome assembly GCF_001625215.2 of Daucus carota subsp. sativus. Taxonomy (NCBI): domain Eukaryota; kingdom Viridiplantae; phylum Streptophyta; class Magnoliopsida; order Apiales; family Apiaceae; genus Daucus; species Daucus carota. The sequence goes on along the minus strand of NC_030382.2, from coordinate 6,267,846 downwards.
CAAGTTGTTTCCAACTTCAATCTACCAATAATGAAGCTACAAGTTGTTTACGGGCTCAAACGAGTCAAGAATGAAACTACAAGTTGATTCCAATTTCAAACAACCGAAAATGAATGTACAAGTTGTGTTCAACTTCAAACGAGTCTGGAATGAAGCTACAAGTTGTTTCCAACTTCAATCTAGTCAATAATGAAGCTACAAGGTGTTGCCAGACTCAAACGAGTCAAGAATGAAACTACAAGTTGTTTACAATTTCAAACAACCGAAAATGAAGCTACAAGTTGTTTTTAACTTCAAACGAGTATGGAATGAAGCTACAAGTTGTTTCCAACTTCAATCTAGTCAATAATGAAGCTACAAGTTTTTTCCGGGCTCAAACGAGTCAAGAATGAAACTACAAGTTGATTACAATTTCAAACAACCGAAAATGAAGCTAAAAGTTGTTTTTAACTTCGAACGAGTCAAGAACGAAGCTAAAAGTTGTTTCCAACTTTAATCTACCAATAATTAAGCTACAAGTTGTTTACGGGCTCAAACGAGTTAATAATGAAACTACAAGTTGATTACAATTTCAAACAACCAAAAATGAAGCTACAAGTTTTTTTTAACTTCGAACGAGTTTGGAATGAAGCTACAAGTTGTTTCCAACTTCAATCTACCAATAATGAAGCTACAAGTTGTTTACGGGCTCAAACGAGTCAAGAATTAAACTACAAGTTGATTACAATTTCAAAGAACCGAAAATGAAGCTACAAGTTGTTTTTAACTTCAAACGAGCCTGGAATGAAGCTAAAAGTTGTTTCCAACTTCAATCTACCAATAATGAACCTACAAGTTGTTTACGGGCTCAAACGAGTCAGGAATGAAATTACAAGTTGATTACAATTTCAAACAACCGAAAATCAAGCTACAAGTTGTTTTTAACTTCAAACGAGTCTGGAATGATGCTAAAAGTTGTTTCCAACTTCAATCTACCAATAATGAAGCTACAAGTTCTTTACGGACTCAACCGAGTCAAGAATGAAACTACAAGTTGATTCCAATTTCAAACAACCGAAAATGAATGTACAAGTTTTTTTTAACTTCGAACGAGTCTGGAATGAAGCTAAAAGTTGTTTCCAACTTCAATCTAGTCAATAATGAAGCTACAAGTTGTTTCCGGGTTCAAACGAGTCAAGAATGAAACTACAAGTAGATTACAATTTCAAACAACCGAAAATGAAGCTACAAGTTGTTTTTAACTTCGAAAGAGTTTGGAATGAAGCTACAAGTTGTTTCCAACTTCAATCTACCAATAATGAAGCTACAAGTTGTTTACGGGCTCAAACGAGTCAAGAATGAAACTACAAGTTGATTCCAATTTCAAACAACCGAAAATGAATGTACAAGTTGTGTTCAACTTCAAACGAGTCTGGAATGAAGCTACAAGTTGTTTCCAACTTCAATCTAGTCAATAATGAAGCTACAAGGTGTTGCCAGACTCAAACGAGTCAAGAATGAAACTACAAGTTGTTTACAATTTCAAACAACCGAAAATGAAGTTACAAGTTGTTTTTAACTTCAAACGAGTATGGAATGAAGCTACAAGTTGTTTCCAACTTCAATCTAGTCAATAATGAAGCTACAAGTTGTTTCCGGGCTCAAACGAGTCAAGAATGAAACTACAAGTTGATTACAATTTCAAACAACCGAAAATGAAGCTAAAAGTTGTTCTTAACTTCGAACGATTCTGGAATGAAGCTAAAAGTTTTTTCCAACTTTAATCTACCAATAATTAAGCTACAAGTTGTTTACGGGCTCAAACGAGTTAAGAATGAAACTACAAGTTGATTACAATTTCAAACAACCGAAAATGAAGCTACAAGTTGTTTTTAACTTCGAACGAGTTTGGTATGAAGCTACAAGTTGTTTCCAACTTCAATCTACCAAAAATGAAGCTACAAGTTGTTTACGGGCTCAAACGAGTCAAGAATTAAACTACAAGTTGATTACAATTTCAAAGAACCGAAAATGAAGCTACAAGTTGTTTTTAACTTCAAACGAGCCTGGAATGAAGCTAAAAGTTGTTTCCAACTTCAATCTACCAATAATGAACCTACAAGTTGTTTACGGGCTCAAACGAGTCAAGAATGAAAGTACAAGTTGATTACAATTTCAAACAACCGAAAATCAAGCTACAAGTTGTTTTTAACTTCAAACGAGTCTGGAATGAAGCTAAAAGTTGTTTCCAACTTCAATCTACCAATAATGAAGCTACAAGTTGTTTACGGACTCAACCGAGTCAAGAATGAAACTACAAGTTGTTTACAATTTCAAACAACCGAAAATGAAGCTACAAGTTGTTTTTAACTTCAAACGAGTATGGAATGAAGCTACAAGTTGTTTCCAATTTCAATCTAGTCAATAATGAAGCTACAAGTTGTTTCCGGGCTCAAACGAGTCAAGAATGAAACTACAAGTTGATTACAATTTCAAACAACCGAAAATGAAGCTAAAAGTTGTTTTTAACTTCGAACGAGTCTGGAATGAAGCTAAAAGTTGTTTCCAACTTTAATCTACCAATAATTAAGCTACAAGTTGTTTACGGGCTCAAACGAGTTAAGAATGAAACTACAAGTTGATTACAATTTCAAAGTTGTTTCCGGGCTCAAACGAGTCAAGAATGAAACTACAAGTTGATTACAATTTCAAACAACCGAAAATGAAGCTAAAAGTTGTTTTTAACTTCGAACGAGTTTGGAATGAAGCTACAAGTTGTTTCCAACTTCAATTTACCAATAATGAAGCTACAAGTTGTTTACGGGCTCAAACGAGTCAAGAATTAAACTACAAGTTAATTACAATTACAAACAACCGAAAATGAAGCTACAAGTTGTTTTTAACTTCAAACGAGTCTGGAATGAAGCTAAAAGTTGTTTCCAACTCCAATCTACCAATAATGAAGCTACAAGTTGTTTACGGGCTCAAACGAGTCAACAATGAAACTACAAGTTGATTCCAATTTCCAACAACCGAAAATGAAGGTACAAGTTGTTTTCAACTTCAAACGAGTCTGGAATGAAGCTACAAGTTGTTTCCAACTCCAATCTAGTCAATAATGAAGCTACAAGTTGTTTCCGGGCTCAAACGAGTCAAGAATGAAACTACAAGTTGATTACAATTTCAATCAACCGAAAATGAAGCTACAAGTTGTTTTTAACTTCGAAAGAGTTTGGAATGAAGCTACAAGTTGTTTCCAACGAAATCTACCAATAATGAAGCTACAAGTTGTTTACGGGCTCAAACGAGTCAAGAATGAAACTACAAGTTGATTCCAATTTCCAACAACCGGAAATGAATGTACAAGTTGTTTTGAACTTCAAACGAGTCTGGAATGAAGCTACAAGTTGTTTCCAACTCCAATCTAGTCAATAATGAAGCTACAAGTTGTTTCCGGGCTCAAACGATCAAGAATGAAACTAGAAGTTGATTACAATTTCAAACAACCGAAAATGAAGCTACAAGTTGTTTTTAACTTCAAACGAGTCTGGAATGAAGCTAAAAGTTGTTTCCAACTCCAATCTACGAATAATGAGGCTACAAGTTGTTTACGGGCTCAAACGAGTCAACAATGAAACTACAAGTTGATTCCAATTTCCAACAACCGAAAATGAAGGTACAAGTTGTTTTCAACTTCAAACGAGTCTGGAATGAAGCTATAAGTTGTTTCCAACTCCAATCTAGTCAATAATGAAGCTACAAGTTGTTTCCGGGCTCAAACGAGTCAAGAATGAAACTACAAGTTGATTACAATTTCAAACAACTGAAAATGAAGCTACAAGTTGTTTTTAACTTCGAAAGAGTGTAAAATGAAGCTACAAGTTGTTTCCAACGAAATCTACAAATAATGAAGCTACAAGTTGTTTACGGGCTCAAACGAGTCAAGAATGAAACTACAAGTTGATTCCAATTTCCAACAACCGAAAATGAATGTACAAGTTGTTTTGAACTTCATACGAGTCTGGAATGAAGCTACAAGTTGTTTCCAACTCCAATCTAGTCAATAATGAAGCTACAAGTTGTTTCCGGGCTCAAACGAGTCAAGAATGAAAATACAAGTTGATTACAATTTCAAACAACCGAAAATGAAGCTACAAGTTGTTTTTAACTTCAAACGAGTCTGGAATGAAGCTACAAGTTGTTTCCAACTTCAATCTAGTCAATAATGAAGTTACAAGTTGTTTCCGGGCTCAAACGAATCAAGAATGAAACTACAAGTTGATTATAATTTCAAACAACCGAAAATCAAGCTACAAGTTGTTTTTAACTTCAAACGAGTCTGGAATGAAGCTAAAAGTTGTTTCCAACTTCAATCTACCAATAATGAAGCTACAAGTTGTTTCTGGGTTCAAACGAGTCAAGAATGAAAGTACAACTTGATTACAATATCAAACAACCGAAAATGAAGCTACAAGTTGTTTTTAACTTCGAAAGAGTTTGGAATGAAGCTACAAGTTGTTTCCAACTTCAATCTACCAATAATGAGGCTACAAGTTGTTTACGGGCTCAAACGAGTCAAGAATGAAACTACAAGTTGATTCCAATTTCAAACAACCGAAAATGAATGTACAAGTTTTTTTTAACTTGGAACGAGTCTGGAATGAAGCTAAAAGTTGTTTCCAACTTCAATCTAGTCAATAATGAAGCTACAAGGTGTTGCCAGAATCAAACGAGTCAAGAATGAAACTACAAGTTGTTTACAATTTCAAACAACCAAAAATGAAGCTACAAGTTGTTTTTAACTTCAAACGAGTATGGAATGAAGCTACAAGTTGTTTCCAACTTCAATCTAGTCAATAATGAAGCTACAAGTTGTTTCCGGGCTCAAACGAGTCAAGAATGAAACTACAAGTTGATTACAATTTCAAACAACCGAAAATGAAGCTAAAAGTTGTTTTTAACTTCGAACGAGTCTGGAATGAAGCTAAAAGTTGTTTCCAACTTTAATCTACCAATAATTAAGCTACAAGTTGTTTACGGGCTCAAACGAGTTAAGAATGAAACTACAAGTTGATTACAATTTCAAAGTTGTTTCCGGGCTCAAACGAGTCAAGAATGAAACTACAAGTTGATTACAATTTCAAACAACCGAAAATGAAGCTAAAAGTTGTTTTTAACTTCGAACGAGTTTGGAATGAAGCTACAAGTTGTATCCAACTTCAATCTACCAATAATGAAGCTACAAGTTGTTTACGGGCTCAAACGAGTCAAGAATTAAACTACAAGTTAATTACAATTTCCAACAACCGAAAATGAATGTACAAGTTGTTTTGAACTTCAAACGAGTCTGGAATGAAGCTACAAGTTGTTTCCAACTCCAATCTAGTCAATAATGAAGCTACAAGTTGTTTCCGGGCTCAAACGATCAAGAATGAAACTAGAAGTTGATTACAATTTCAAACAACCGAAAATGAAGCTACAAGTTGTTTTTAACTTCAAACGAGTCTGGAATGAAGCTAAAAGTTGTTTCCAACTCCAATCTACGAATAATGAAGCTACAAGTTGTTTACGGGCTCAAACGAGTCAACAATGAAACTACAAGTTGATTCCAATTTCCAACAACCGAAAATGAAGGTACAAGTTGTTTTCAACTTCAAACGAGTCTGGAATGAAGCTATAAGTTGTTTCCAACTCCAATCTAGTCAATAATGAAGCTACAAGTTGTTTCCGGGCTCAAACGAGTCAAGAATGAAACTACAAGTTGATTACAATTTCAAACAACTGAAAATGAAGCTACAAGTTGTTTTTAACTTCGAAAGAGTTTAAAATGAAGCTACAAGTTGTTTCCAACGAAATCTACCAATAATGAAGCTACAAGTTGTTTACGGGCTCAAACGAGTCAAGAATGAAACTACAAGTTGATTCCAATTTCTAACAACCGAAAATGAATGTACAAGTTGTTTTGAACTTCATACGAGTCTGGAATGAAGCTACAAGTTGTTTCCAACTCCAATCTAGTCAATAATGAAGCTACAAGTTGTTTCCGGGCTCAAACGAGTCAAGAATGAAAATACAAGTTGATTACAATTTCAAACAACCGAAAATGAAGCTACAAGTTGTTTTTAACTTCAAACGAGTCTGGAATGAAGCTACAAGTTGTTTCCAACTTCAATCTAGTCAATAATGAAGTTTTTTTTTTTTTTTTTGCTAATTGAAAATGTATTAAAAAGAAAAGGGATTACAAAGTCTAGGGGCATACCCCGCGAAAAATAACGCTCGAATAAACATAGTTCCTAGCCACCACTAGATTAGCAAACTGCTCAATAATGGATTACAAACGTGTCCACTTAATGTTTAAGAATTAAGGATTAAACTAATAATTTAATACAAAATATGGCTAATGGTTGGATCCCTGTCCAAATGTCTGCGAAAGTCAGAACAGCTGTAAAGCTTCTCCCGAACCATACGTTTGACTATTATCCCGAGTTGTGTAACACTCATGGCTCCTCTGTTATGAATTCTGTAATTGCGCTCCTTCCAGATTAAATAAATTGCAACAGTAATGTAGAGGTAGGCCACATTTTGCTGAAACTGAGTGCGATGCTCAGAAAAGAAATCACCCCTCATCCAAAGTTGCCAATTTATAATCGGATCAAAAGGACAGGCTTTCATTATGAGATAAGAGTAAGGGCATGAAGTAAAGAGGTGAGCAGAGTCCTCATTGGAACTATGGCAAAGCACACATCGAAGATCTACATTCATTTGAAAAAAATCCATCCTGTCTTTAGTCAAAAGACGGTCTCGGCAAGCCAGCCAAGATATGAAGGAACAAGCCGGAATATGAAACTTATGCCAAAGGAGAGGTTGCCAACCTCCAGGATTGCCTCTACGACGAAGAGAATCCCAAATAACACTCATGTTCACAGCATCATTTCCATTCCAAAGCACCAAGTCATGGGGACTAACCTGATGATTTGATAAAAGATGACGAAATTGTATTGCTCGTAAGTCATTTGTGGGGGCAACTGTCCATTGGCGTCCAACAATGATCGATCCAACAGTAGCATAAGATGTTGAGTCCATAACAGATATAAAATCCTCACCAAACTTTTCAACCAACGGCTTCGAAGTTAACCAGGGATCATGCCAGAGTTTAAAACAAGAATTAGAGCTCACCTGGTAACTTATAAACCGTAAAGCCTCGTTTCTAGCATTTAGAATCTTTCTAATATTCCATGGGCATTTATAAGGAATTTTCGCAGTCCAAAAAGCTTTCCTTTTAAGCAGGCAGGAGTGCACCCATAGAATCCAGATTGAATTGGGGTTAGGCTGTGATAATTTCCAAACCTGTAAGAGAATCGCGGCTTTGTTCCATTCAAATAAATCTCGGACACCAAGACCCCCTTCCTGCTTCTTAAAGCAGCAGTCAGCCCATGCCACATTATAGTGACAGTTACCTTCCAAAGTACCTCGCCAGAGAAATTTTGCAAGTATGGATTGGATGCTTTTAAGAACATTCTTAGGAAGGAACAGATACATCGACCAGAATCCCTGAATACCTTGAAGTACAGAAGTAATCAGTTGTAATCTGCCACTATATCTCAATACTCTAGCAGACCAGCCTTCGATTCTTTGACAGAGACGACTAATTAGAGGACTACAAAGTTGCTGTGTAAGCCTAGAGGTAATCAATGGTAGACCAAGATAAGTAATAGGCAAGATACCCCTGGAGAACCCATAAGTTTGGAGAGTATTATGGACCACCTCATCTGAAACTCCACTGAAAAAAGCTTGGCATTTTCCATGATTTAACTTCAACCCAGAGAAATCAGAAAAAGTGATGACACTATTTAACAACAAATTGATTGAGCTAGCATTGCCATAACAAAAAGAAATATGTCATCAGCAAAAATAACATGAGATAACTTAAGCTCCTTGGTACGCCAGTGAAAAGAAAAAGCAGCCTCATTGCGTATCTTAAATTGCAGAAAACTAGTAAGAATTTCCATACTCAGCACAAAGAGGTAGGGGGAGAGGGGATCCCCCTAGTCAATAATGAAGTTACAAGTTGTTTCCGGGCTCAAACGAATCAAGAATGAAACTACAAGTTGATTACAATTTCAAACAACCGAAAATCAAGCTACAAGTTGTTTTTAACTTCAAACGAGTCTGGAATGAAGCTAAAAGTTGTTTCCGACTCCAATCTAGTCAATAATGAAGCTACAAGTTGATTACAATTTCAAACAACCGAAAATGAAGCTAAAAGTTGTTTTTAACTTCGAACGAGTTTGGAATGAAGCTACAAGTTGTTTACGGGCTCAAACGAGTCAAGAATTAAACTACAAGTTAATTACAATTTCAAACAACCGAAAATGAAGCTACAAGTTGTTTTTAACTTCAAACGAGTCTGGAATGAAGCTAAAAGTTGTTTCCAACTGCAATATACCAATAATGAAGCTACAAGTTGTTTACGGGCTCAAACGAGTCAACAATGAAACTACAAGTTGATTCCAATTTCCAACAACCGAAAATGAAGGTACAAGTTGTTTTCAACTTCAAACGAGTCTGGAATGAAGCTACAAGTTGTTTCCAACTCCAATCTAGTCAATAATGAAGCTACAAGTTGTTTCCGGGCTCAAACGAGTCAAGAATGAAACTACAAGTTGATTACAATTTCAAACAACTGAAAATGAAGCTACAAGTTGTTTTTAACTTCGAAAGAGTTTAAAATGAAGCTACAAGTTGTTTCCAACGAAATCTACAAATAATGAAGCTACAAGTTGTTTACGGGCTCAAACGAGTCAAGAATGAAACTACAAGTTGATTCCAATTTCCAACAACCGAAAATGAATGTACAAGTTGTTTTGAACTTCATACGAGTCTGGAATGAAGCTACAAGTTGTTTCCAACTCCAATCTAGTCAATAATGAAGCTACAAGTTGTTTCCGGGCTCAAACGAGTCAAGAATGAAAATACAAGTTGATTACAATTTCAAACAACCGAAAATGAAGCTACAAGTTGTTTTTAACTTCAAACGAGTCTGGAATGAAGCTACAAGTTGTTTCCAACTTCAATCTAGTCAATAATGAAGTTACAAGTTGTTTCCGGGCTCAAACGAATCAAGAATGAAACTACAAGTTGATTACAATTTCAAACAACCGAAAATCAAGCTACAAGTTGTTTTTAACTTCAAACGAGTCTGGAATGAAGCTAAAAGTTGTTTCCAACTTCAATCTACCAATAATGAAGCTACAAGTTGTTTCTGGGTTCAAACGAGTCAAGAATGAAAGTACAACTTGATTACAATATCAAACAACCGAAAATGAAGCTACAAGTTGTTTTTAACTTCGAAAGAGTTTGGAATGAAGCTACAAGTTGTTTCCAACTTCAATCTACCAATAATGAGGCTACAAGTTGTTTACGGGCTCAAACGAGTCAAGAATGAAACTACAAGTTGATTCCAATTTCAAACAACCGAAAATGAATGTACAAGTTTTTTTTAACTTGGAACGAGTCTGGAATGAAGCTAAAAGTTGTTTCCAACTTCAATCTAGTCAATAATGAAGCTACAAGGTGTTGCCAGACTCAAACGAGTCAAGAATGAAACTACAAGTTGTTTACAATTTCAAAAAACCGAAAATGAAGCTACAAGTTGTTTTTAACTTCAAACGAGTATGGAATGAAGCTACAAGTTGTTTCCAACTTCAATCTAGTCAATAATGAAGCTACAAGTTGTTTCCGGGCTCAAACGAGTCAAGAATGAAACTACAAGTTGATTACAATTTCAAACAACCGAAAATGAAGCTAAAAGTTGTTTTTAACTTCGAACGAGTCTGGAATGAAGCTAAAAGTTGTTTCCAACTTTAATCTACCAATAATTAAGCTACAAGTTGTTTACGGGCTCAAACGAGTTAAGAATGAAACTACAAGCACTACAAGAAACTGGTCCATCAGCGACCAAAAGTATCAGCGACCGAAATTTTGGTCGCTAATATCAAACAATAGCGACCGAAATCAGCGACCGCAAGTTTCTTCGTCGCTAATAACCGTTCAGCGACCGACGGCTGTCGCTAATCCGCTGAACAAAAATCTTCCCCCCCAAATTTTTGGTGGGAAGATTGGCGCCAACTCTATTAGCTATCACTAATTTTTTGCGACCGATAGTGGTCGCTAAAAGTGCCACATCATCATCGTAACAGCGACCGATGTTGGTTGCTAACTGTGGTCGCTAAAAATTTCCCCCCAAAAATTTTTTTGGCGCACCACATCGGCGACCAAAAACTATTAGCGACCATATGCCGTAGCAGAAAGCTCCACGTCACTTTTTAGCTACGGAATTCAGTCGCAGAATGTGGTCGCAGATGTGAATTTTTAATTTCTTTTGATTTATATGTTTTTTTTTAATTATATCTTAATTAAATTCTTTTAAAATGATAGAAAAATAATATTCTTTTTTGATATTACTAGTTAATTTTATTTTTGAAATTCCCTTTTTATAAATTGAAAATTAGGTATTGTATATTATTTCAAATTAATTAATTTTATTATAAATTGAATATTTTTAGTAAATATAATTTTTAATCGAAAAATAATTATTTTCTCGATATATCTCGCGTATGAATTTTCGGTAACTATAGATGATATATTATTTTCATTATACACTATAAATAGAAGATGCCCAGGATTTAGGAATTGCAAATCTAAGAATTTGTAATATCTTTTTGATTAATTTTACCAAAATACTTTTATCAAATATATGTATACTTGTCCCTCTGTATTTCTCACAAAGATTCTATACTACTCGTTATTATTTCTATTTTTGTGATATGAATTTATAAATGAAGCCTTGCATGTAAGAATTTTCCAATTATATTTATAACTTTACAAATATTGTAAGTTTTAATTAATAGTATTTTTGTTTTATTCATTTTTACTTAAAATACATATTGAATAATTTAAATTAATGATAATTTACCCAAAATTGTTAGGTAATTGAATAGTAGGTTATATAAAAGATGTTAATTCAAGAAAATCTTTTTGTTACTTCAAAATTGATTTTATGTAGTTCCGAGATATTAGAAATTATAGTTATTTTTAAAATTATATACCTTTCGAGCGTTCATGATTAAACGAAAGAATATCATATGTCTTTAAAATTTATGTTATATCCATCATCTTACTTAATCCTCTTATTATTTAAATATATTATATTAAGTAAAATTTGATATTTTTTATTAATGTTATCATAATTTCAAAAATTAATTACAATCGGATATTTTATTTTAAATAAATTATTTTGTAATTAGTTTTTTTTTATTATTTAAGATATATTTATATAAAGAGTTGTATTATAAAATTCTCGTATACTTTTAAAATATATGATTATATTTTTATAATAATACACCACTCAAGCAAAACTGTTTCTAGTGGGTTACAACAGTAGTGCGGGGAATTAGCAGCGCGGGGGAATTAGCAGCGCGGGGGAAGTCGAGGGGTTCATCGTGCATCAATTCGAGCGATCAACAGGTATGTTCCTCTATCCCAGCTTGAGGGGTGTGTGATTTTGTGTGTATCGTGTGTTGTCTGATTGTGGGTTTGTGGGCGTCTGAAACTATCATCTAATTCACTTGTTGCTGTTGATTTCTTGCTGTTAGTATAATGTGGGGATTTTGTATACACACTTCAATTATGGTGTGTGTGATTGTGTTTATATCGCTTATATACTTTGTATGGATTGGGGATTGTTTGTGGGCTGTTGATTTCTTGGTAATATTACAATGTGGTGTTTGTGGGTTTGTGTTGATTTCTTATATGACTTGTTATTATAATATACTAATTCTATGGCCATGTTCTTGCTTGGACACATATATATTTGGTACTTATGATCAAATTTAGGCAACAATATATGTAGAATATCTAGTAATTGCAATTCAGAATTCAAAAAATTGAGCACAGTGCTGCTATAGTGCCATATTGCATTGTAGATTGTTAGGAAGTATAGTTAATAGCCTGAACAGTGTCGAAAAAGTTGCACATGAACTAGACAGAGGATTAATAGTTGTAAATTTGTGATGGATTTTTGGCAATACAGGTCCTGGATGAGCTCTTGTGTATGGGCTTGGGCACAAACCAAGCCAACGTACTTGGTGATCTCAGGCCAATCGTGAGATGCAACCACCTAAAATTAAAGCAACATATCTTATAATCATAGCCGAGATCAGATTTATTTCCTGTTATTTAAATTCTATTTTAATCAAAACTATAAGACAATCTTGGAAACTTTTAGAATATTTAAGTATGTGTAGGACCAGTGGGAAATCGTCTGTCGGTTTTAACCTTTTTAAGAACTCAGATCGCTAAAGACACTGCTGGTTTTTTTTGCTAAGAGAGGGTCTTTTATATGATGCATGTACCAATTTTATGAGCTGAGTAAGACTGTGCAATAGCTTATACTTGGTAAGGAATAGTGACACATGTACTGAAGATGTAACAACAATTATTACTTGTTATTTATTTTTTTCTAGCTGGCTGTAGTGTTCCCTTTAGTGACTAAATGTTAAATGAATCAAGGTTAATTTCTACTTATTTAAATATGCCGACATTTGTCACTGAATAGTAAATAACGAGATTTACGCCTCTAGGCTTCACTTTTAAGTGGATCTGGAAGAATACTTATGATTGTTTATAACCTAGAATACAAGGCATTCACCCTTGTAGTTGTTAGCCTGTGGTACTTTATCGGTTACAAGCGGATGTATGTATCATAAGATGTCTTTGTGTGCACTGGTGTAGACCGCTGGTCTGTTTAACATCACTTAAATTAAGTGAGTATATTACATCTGGTTAATGGACATAATGAATTCCTGAATTGTTATTACATCTGGCTATTCACTTCACTGTATTGTGATTATACTAATTTTTATTCATTTCTTTCTATTTTAATAATACTCTGGGATGGAGCTGATGAGAAAAACCAAAGTACATTTGAAGGCCTTTGTTATTTGTCATCCTGTATTTTACATCTGAATTCAAATCTCAAGCTTTCCAAACTATATCAAGTTAAATGGTTGTTGTAAATGTTACTATCAGTACCTATTATTCTATCAATTTGTAGTATTCATTCTTTTGAATTTGTCAATTCTTATTAGGTGTGGTCGATCACTTAATTAAGAAGTTTTTGAAGTTGCTATTAAGGTATGTAATTTTGTTCTATAACAATGCACTTGTGTTTTCAACTTACTTTTATCATATTCAACTCTCTGCTCTGTGTTTTATTTGAATCCTTCATAATTATTTCTGAGGCGATCTGAATAAATTTGAATTTGACGTGGCATACATGGCGATTCAGGTTTATAGCTGTTATACTTGACCTCTGTTTTTTTTAGCTTTTTTTAGCATGTTATATTATTAATTTCAGGTATATATAATAATTAAAACTTACCTAAGAAATGCAGAGCCTGTGAAATAATGGAATTTAATAGGAAGAGGAGATTTAAAAACAAGGGGTCCTTTTGTAAGCAGGGCCGACTCAATAATTTAAGATGCCCTGTGCAAAGTAAAATCACTAACCCTTTTTAGTATATAATTATTAATTTTAAATATATTAATATTATATAATATATATATATATATAAAATAATTATAATATATATAATCTGAAATAAAAAAATAAAATTTATATATTAATTATCTATTAAAAACACATAAAAATTATGTATTAAGTTTGTTTATGTGTCTTAATACTTGTATAGCTTATACAAAAAAGTGTCATCTAAGTAGTGTTTTCCAAGCTCAAATTTGTAGTAGTGATTTAATTCTTGTGCTACATATGGATTATTTGTATATTTAGTTTTTTTGCAATTAAGATGTACTTGTACATAGGTATATTGGTATCATGGACCTGTATTCGGACCGTAGTTGGATGGCACGACGAAAGTCAAGCACTCAGATAGGTGCTACGGCTGAATTTAGAGCCGGTTGCCTAGCATTTTTGGAGTATGCATACAGTCACCCAGAATGTGTGAATGATAGGAAGCAGATACGGTGTCCGTGTTGGAAATGCAAGAATGCTAAATATCTGGATAGAGGCATGGTAAACTATCATTTACTAGTTTCTGGTTTCATGAGAAATTACGAAGAATGTTGGTGGGCACATGGGCAGAGAAGAGATGGTAGCTCTATAGCTCACACTCCAAGCGGTGGTAGTACTCACCGTATGAATGAAATGGTTCATGATCTAGCTGGACCAGATTTTGATTGGGAACAAACCAGAGGGCAACCTATGAATTCTGATGCCAAAGAATTTTTTAAGTTGTTAGAGGAGGGAAGCGAGCCATTATGGCATGGTTGTACCAAGCACACTAAATTGTCTGCAGTGGCAACATTACTTAACATCAAAGCTGATCACAACATGAGCCATGAATGTTTTGAGTCTCTTTTAAAAGCCATCAAGAGTATGTTGCCTGAAGTTGAGAAATTACCTGATAACTATTACTATTGTAAGAAAATGGTGAAGAAATTGGGTCTTGGATACCAAAAAATTGATGCATGTCCCAACGATTGCATGTTGTTTTATAAGGAAGATGAGAATATGACAAAATGCACAGTTTGCGGTCATGATCGGTTCAAACCCAAAAAAGATGGTGTAACTACAAAAAAATCTTCAATACCATTCAAGATTCTGAGGTATTTTCCAATAACAGATCGGTTAAAAAGGTTGTACATGTCTTCGAGAACAGCCGAACATATGAGGTGGCATGCGAGATCTCCATCTAATGATGGAGAACTTAATCATCCTGTGGATGGCCAGGCTTGGAAAGATTTCGACAAAGCACATCCACAATTTGCATCAGAAACCAGAAATGTGAGGCTTGGGTTGTCCACTGATGGTTTCAACCCATTTGGCCACTCAGCTGTGCCGTACTCCTGTTGGCCCGTGATTGTTACTCCATATAACCTCCCTCCTTGGATGTGTATGAAACAACCATACTTGTTTCTTTCGCTCATGATTCCCGGGCCTAATAGTCCTGGAAAGAATTTAGATGTTTACCTAAGGCCTCTTATAGACGAGTTGAAGGTATTATGGAGAGATGGAGTACAAACTTGGGATGTCTCAACAAAATCTAATTTCAACCTTAAGGCAGCTCTTATGTGGACTATAAGCGACTTCCCAGCTTATGGTATGTTATCTGGTTGGAGCACACATGGAAAGCTGGCATGTCCATATTGCATGGAGCATACCAAGTCTTTCAATCTACAAAAAGGTAGAAAGCCTTGCTGGTTTGACTGTCATCGTCGATTTTTGCCAGCAGATCACCCATTTCGAAGAAATAGAGAACACTTCAGGAAAGGGAAAGTTGAAAATGATAATCCTTTACCGCGACTATCGGGAACGGAGGTGCGAGCCCGTGTGATGAGACTTCCGGTCGTACCATTTGGCAAGAATGATAAGAAAATCAATGGATTTGGTGAGTCTCATAACTGGGTTCGAACAAGTATCTTTTGGGAATTACCTTATTGGTCTACAAATCTGATTCGTCATAATCTGGATGTTATGCATGTTGAGAAGAATGTGTTCGACAACGTGTTTAACACGGTGATGAATGTTAAAGGAAAGACAAAAGACAATGATAAGGCCCGCTTGGACCTGAAAGATATTTGTAAGCGCCCTACATTAGAAATTCATGAATCTGTTAATGGTAAGACAGTCAAACCGCATGCAAGGTACACATTGACCAAAAAGCAAGTTGAAGAGGTTTGCACATGGATCAAGTCCCTGAAATTGCCTGATGGATATGCGTCAAACATTTCAAGGTGTGTTTCAGATAAGACACCAAACGGGAAGTTGAAAGGCATGAAGAGTCACGATTGTCATGTGTTTTTGGAAAGACTCTTGCCTATAGCCTTTCGAGATTTACTTTATAAACCAATATGGGATGCTGTGACGGAACTTAGTCGTTTTTTTAATGACTTATGTTCAAAAACATTAAATGAGAAGGACATGAATATACTTGAGAAGAATATCATAGAGGTCACGTGTAAACTAGAAAAAATCTTTCCACCAGGATTTTTTGACTCTATGGAGCATTTGACAATACATCTTCCTTATGAAGCTCGTGTTGGGGGTCCGGTTCAATATAGATGGATGTACCCTTTCGAGAGGTTGATGGGAATGCTTAAGAGGGCCGTGAAGAATAGAGCTTGTGTCGAGGGTTCGATATGTGAGGCATACAGTTTTAATGAGATATCTACTTTTGTCGCAGACTATTTTCCAGATGAAGTCTTGACAAAGGCTAATCGAGTCTCAAGACATGATGATGGGGGAAATATCGAGCTAAATGGCCGACTTTCTATATTTGGTTTATCGGGACGTGCTTATGGAAAAGGGAGGCGTATATTTCTTTCTGAGAATGATTTGCTTGCTGCACATACTTATATTCTTCTCAATTGCGATGAGATTGATGAATATGTGAGGTAAACAGGCAAACTCTTAGATTTGTATCCTTATCATCCTTACAACATTACATATTATATACATTCCAATATGCTTATCTCTATAATATGTATATAGATTATATGATGCCGAGTTAAAAGTGAAGCATCCCAACATATCTGATAAAGATATTCAAGTCAATCGTTATAATGGATTTTCACTGTGGATAAAGGATAAAGTAAGTTCATTATCTTAACCATATATACACTCAATAGTAATTGTTAAACTTAATTAATTTATCTAATAAATTGCAATATTTGTAGGCTTTGAGTGAGGGATCAATGATTCCAGCTAATGTCCAAGCCTTAGCTATGGGACCGGACATGGACCAAGTCAGCTATAATGGTTACAAAGTTAATGGTTATGACTTTCATACAAAGACATATGGAAGCGGTAAAAGAACTATGAATTCAGGAGTGTGCGTCCAGGGAGATAGGTACGATGAGCTAAATAAATCTTTTTATGGCGAGTTAGAGGAAATTGTAGAGTTGTCATACAAGGGTACATACGGGGGTTATATTAACCTGTTCAAATGTCGCTGGTTCGATTCAGATAAAGGGATACGAGTTGACAGACATAGAATTGTTGATATTGATATTAACAGGTCTGCATACTCCAACGAGCCATTTGTATTACCAAATCAAACTGTGCAAGTATATTACACCTCTGGTCCTGGTAGAAAAAGGGATAGGCCTCCTTCAAATTGGCAAACTATAATTCATACTCCTGCACGCAGACGTGAAGAGGTAGTTAGTGGGGAGTTTTACCAAGAACAAATGCTTCACAGACCAACCATAGTAAATGTGGACGAGAATGAGGTAATCGAGTTAGATGGTGGAGATGAACCTCATGAAATAGATCCTGAGTTAATACTTGTGCCAAATGACACGGATACAGAAGAAGAAGAGTTACTGACTGATTATGACTCCGAGTCCGAGTCTGAAGCAGATGATGGTTATGAATCAATTGGGGATGAATCTGATCACTCAGACTACGACACTTAAACATTAAATAGATTTAGTAAATTTATTAATCCTATTTTCTTTTTATAATAAGAGAAATTTCTCAATGTCATTTCTTGTAGACATTATAAATAAAGTATCTGGTGAAATATGTACACAAGTCTTCGAAATCAGTTTAGTTTGTGTTGCCATTATTATCTGGATGTAATTTACTTATTCTTTATGTGCAATTTTGCTTTAGTTAGAAGACATATGTTATTTATAGTTGTCTTTGTGATAGATACTGCTAGATTTTTCATATGCTCCTAAGTCTGGATTTCAGACTTTTGTCCTCAGAATTCTAAAATATACTTGTTTCAACAAAAGGGAGAATACACACGTAACAATGTCAAGATGTTGTGTGCTCACAGTAGCACATGACTTTGTTATGTGGAGCAGCAGGTGCCCACTACCCCATACCAAGCAGATCCAATATAGATATTAATGTAATTTAGACCTCCAATAAATTTTAGATAAGTTTTTCCATTGAATAATAAGTTATAGCAGCATTAATACAGAACTGAGATATGAATATTACTAGCTGACCATTGTCCAGATTCTCCCCAGGGAATAAAAAATTTATAAGCTAGAGATATTTGTACAGTATTACCTAGAACAGTAAAGAATTTGCTAATCTGCTGGTCCTAGTAATATGTTGTGCTTAAAAAGAGGTAATATTAGTTTCCTAGATTAACTTGTAAAAAATTAAATAAACAAAAGTGTATACTCAGATTTCCTTTGTAGAGGTAGAAAATACATACATAGAATTACAGGTCCAGGTTATATTGTTCAGTAGCAATGCAAGCAAAATATCCCGTGTAACCAGAAGATATTAGTAAATATTAAAGTATTTCAGGCGTACTTCAAGTCTACCTGCTTATATTTTGATTCATCCATTATATACTACAGTCAGCAGCTGTTACTTTTTTAAATTAAAATTTAGCTTCGTGGTTAAAGGAATTGATTTACCTTGCATACAGGACCAAATCCTCCTTGTCCCAGCTTATTTACCTTGTAATTATAAAAAGAAATAGGGGCAGATCTGTTAGATTATGGTTGTACAGCTTGCAACTAGCTATTTCTCAATCGTGTATATATATTTTTTAGATGGCTTCAGAAGCAACACCTCAGACAAAGAGCTTCATCGGTAGAGGGCCGAATTGTATCCCAAAGGCCCCAACGAACCCAGATGATCGGACTATGATTCACATTCGTCCTTTTCCACATGACAAGTATGTATTTAATCTTTCTAACATAATATTTTGGTTTCTATTTTAAATATAAACACATGTCTTTTAATGCAAATATGTTGTATTTTATAGTGATTTTGCAGATCCTAAAATCGTGAAGTGCATCTCTCAATTGTGCCTCCAAAATTGGCCTACCCCTGTGATTAGGTGGGCTGAAACACCTCTCGCCCACAAGGATGCAGTTTGGGCTGAATTTCAGGTACCAAGTAGGCAATAGCTTTTAGTTTATAACTTTATATATCCTTTGTTGTTGGGTAAAAACGCAGAAATTATAATTTATTATTTATATGTAACAACCGGTAATTTTGAACTTCTTCATAAGCACGATACTTATATCCTATGTTAGTATGTCGATACGTGGAATCGTTATATGTGTATATATATAAATATTCTCTTGTTATGTGGTATTGCAAGTATCACTAATATAATTTCTACGCGATATAATTTGTACGCGAGTAAGATTTCTTGTTACGCGATTTAGTGATAATTGGGATTTATACATGACTTGATGGCATAATTAGATTATATTTCGTGTATAAATAGTCGTATGCAAGAAATTTAGCTACGCGATTAATTATCTTGCACGATTCGATGTTAATTTAATAGTTGCGGCTACGCGATTTAATAATAGTAGAGATTATCGTAAATAGTGGTAAATTGTAATGCGAGCGATTACGTGATATGATATACATATATAATTGTAGTGGAAAGTCGTTTTGTTGTGAATTATTATGTGTATTATTGTGTGTAAATTCTTTTTATACATAGATTATATATTGGAGTGTAATACTTGAAAATGCTTTTAAAAATATTTCTTTGTCCAAAATTTTTGATCATGATTTTGTTAAACTTGTAAAATCTCATAGTATTTATAGTATTAATTTGATGATTTATGGAATTGTAGTTTATTTATTAAAATCCATTCATTTTATTCATACTTTTAGTAATTATAAGATTACACTAGTACCCTTGCATGCATTTTGGTAGAGAATAGAGTCCAAGGGCATGACCGACTATTCACACCATTTGACTCTTGTAATTACCACTAAAACCTTGCATGCATTCTCACCTAAAGCCACTAGAAGGATAGAATTGTAACTACCCAAATCCACTCACTTCTAGTCTAGTCAAAAGCACAAGACTTCATCATTTCCTACACTACACTACACACAAAATCAAACCCACCAAACTCTCCTCCCTCTCTCTCATTTCAGCTGAGTAGAAACCCCCTCCCAAACCCTTAAAATTTTCTCTTCATAACCTCATATACACACATAATTTACCACTCATCCAAGAGAGAAAAATCATCTCCTAGTCACAAGCTTCCATTTAAGGTTAGTTTGAGTACTTGCATGTCATCAAGCCAAGAGTTTTCGACTTTGGTTCTCATGGACCTAGAGTTGAACTCATTGTGGCTTAAATACTTGGACAAGGAGTGGTCTTGAGGGAGTGTATCACCCCCATTTGTCAAGCCATAACCTTGGTTCAAGCCCTCGGCAATGACTCCCAAGGAGCCGAAGGGAATCCATTGATTTGGATGATTTTTGTGGATGGAATGAGATGTTTCTTGCTGGGATCTTTGAGTTTCAGTCTTTACAAGATTGTTTTACAAAGTTTTAAACATTGCATGTCAAGATCTTGCCAAGAAAGTTAGAGTTTATAAGTGCATGTCATGATTTTCATAGTATAAAGTGTATGCTGATTTTGTCACTTTTTAAACTGGTTTTTGATCATTGCATGCCTCGGTTTTTGCCATAAAATGCTAGTATAATATGTGCCATGATTAGTCATGTTCAGTTTTGATGTATTATGTGATTTTATATGGAGTATTAGATCGAAATCATGCTTAGAAATGCTGAAAACCAATCTGCTCTGC
This sequence comes from Daucus carota subsp. sativus, assembly GCF_001625215.2. Taxonomy (NCBI): domain Eukaryota; kingdom Viridiplantae; phylum Streptophyta; class Magnoliopsida; order Apiales; family Apiaceae; genus Daucus; species Daucus carota. The sequence continues at coordinate 6,247,248 of NC_030382.2, read as the reverse complement.
TCTGCTGTGATTTTTGGCTTCGGTAATGTGATTTTTGAGGCTTGATTTGTGTTGTAATTTCTTGTATAAGGCTATACAATAGTGGTATATAGATTATAGACTAGAGTTGTTGGCTTGGTTGTTGTTGAATGGTGTTAAGATGGGTGATAAGGTGGAAGGAGGCACACACTAGCACTGGACAGATTTTTGCACATAGAAACTAGGAGTTTTGGTGTTGATTTGGTTGGGTTTTGCTGGTCCCAAGTGTCCAGGAGTTGGGAGTGAGTTTTGTTATGATTCCAGTAGTCTTAAATCACCAAAGCCCCTGCATTTAGGTAGGTATACACACTCAAAACAGTAGATACCCCAAAACAGGGCAGAATTGAACAATCTGTGTTCTTGTGAGGTTTTCACCTTGTCATGAGTGAGGCCTTCATGGGGCCTTGGCTTAACTGAGCTTAGTGAACCCTAAGAAAGCCTAACAAACCATTAGAACCCAAATCCTAGTGAGAAAACAGAGTTTTAAATCAGTAAACACAAGGCAGTTGGGAAACAGGGTAGTTTTCAGCAGTGTCAACTTTGTGTAATAACCTGGGAAGTTTCATATGGGGCCTTGGAGTGAAACCAAGTCTGAGAGATAGCCTTAAGAGTTGGGAATCCATGGGAATTGATTTGGTAGGAATGCACTTAGTACACATTAAATTATCTCAGTTAGGATGCAGGTAGTGCAGAGAGGTTGCAACAGAGAACCTCACTGTGCCCTTTGAACATTTTAAACCAATTTGTGTGAGGCCTTTGTATTGTATCAATTGCACAAGTAAGTTTAGAGTCTTAGAAACCTATTAGAAGTAAATTAGAGTGAAGGCCCTAGTTAGAGCATCTTATTTTCACTAAGTAACCGAGAGCAACCTTAGAGAGCCATTGGAGAGTTGTAAGTGCAACTCTTGCATGATTGTCAAGGGTATAAGGGCTGAGTTTTGCAAGCACTTTTAGGATTAAGATAAGGTCAGTATGAGGAGTTTAGAAGTTTAGAAATTAGCCTTTATGTGCTACTTGCTTATGTGTTTAGGAGTTTAAGTATGTAGTATATATATATATAGTTAATAAATCATGCCATGCCATTATGTGACTATGTGAATTATGTGACTATGTGGAGTATGTGAATACATGATTATGTTAATTGTCTTTCATATGTATAAATGAGCATGTATACCTAAAATTAAGTACGTGTAATGACTCTTATAGCGATAGTTAGCTAATAATAGAGTATTAGGTTACGTAACTAGAGAATAGGCGCGTGTAATATAAATTAGACTTAAAATGCCGTTTAGTGACGAGGTTAATATAATGTGTAGGTTCCGAGGCGAAAGGAAAAGCTCGTACCATCAAGATTGAATAATCTCAGAATCTTGCAAAGGCAAGTTACTACATCCTTAACTTTACAATTGTTGCAAATATATGTGCACCCGTGAACTCATAAATCCTTATGAATATTTAGTTGCGATAATCACCATACCTATTATGTTCGCAAATACCTTGACATAAAAATTCCGATCATACTAGTACCTTCCTTTCAAATATATCCTTACACTTGTACCCAAAATGTTAGATTCCCTATTAAAAACTTCCAATAACACCATGACACGTATACTTTCATAAATGTCACGCCCCAAACCAACACACACACACGAATTGATATAATATGAACAAGAGACAGATAAATAATAAATCCGGAAATTAGGATTACATAATTTAAATCCCAAAAGGGTAACCTTTAGTTAATTACAAGTCCAAAAAGGTGAAATAAAGTCCCAAAAGATCTTATAAGTTCAGAGTGTGGATCAGCCCATCTAACTAGTACAAAACATAATAGCGAAAGCCGCTTATATCATATATGCTACCTTCGCCCTTAAACAATTCTCTGCGTAGCCAGTGGTCGATTTACGTGCTGTTTGCTTTGTGCGTACCATATTTGCTAGCTGTAAAAGGGGTTAAATACGAGAACATGAGCAAAGACGCTCAGCAAGTACTAACAGTCCTAAACACATGGCATCATAATAATATCAAAGGTGTCCGAAACAAATTTAAGAATAAATGATAAAGCATTCATTAAGGTTCATGATAATATGATGAATGGACATGGCAAAACACATGGATAATCATGGTATAGAAATCATGGCATCGTGGCAATATGGCAACATGTTATAATCATATCATCATCAAAATTCATTTTAGGACGCTACGGATTACAGCCGGTGATCAGCCGCGAAGTAATCCCGAACCGCGCTGGGTTCTCAAATATAATGGGATCCCTAGGCTATATGTGAGCCTAATAATATGTGAAAAGGACTTGCGTCTAGTCCAAATCACTAAAGAAAACATTTTATAATTCATTTTGATTTATAACATGGATGCCGGAAAAAGGTTTATATCATCTTTTATTGAAATATGGCAAAAGGGTTCAAGTTCACTAATAATGTGTCAACGCATATTGGACTTAAGGGGATAAGTTCCAAAGTCAAAAGAAAGTCAATTCTATCAAGTGTTATTCGGTATTTATGAAAGTATACATGTCATGGTGTTATTGGAAGTTTTTAATAGGGAATCTAACATTTTGGGTACAAGTGTAAGGATATATTTGAAAGGAAGGTACTAGTATGATCGGAATTTTTATGTCAAGGTATTTGCGAACATAATAGGTATGGTGATTATCGCAACTAAATATTCATAAGGATTTATGAGTTCACGGGTGCACATATATTTGCAACAATTGTAAAGTTAAGGATGTAGTAACTTGCCTTTGCAAGATTCTGAGATTATTCAATCTTGATGGTACGAGCTTTTCCTTTCGCCTCGGAACCTACACATTATATTAACCTCGTCACTAAACGGCATTTTAAGTCTAATTTATATTACACGCGCCTATTCTCTAGTTACGTAACCTAATACTCTATTATTAGCTAACTATCGCTATAAGAGTCATTACACGTACTTAATTTTAGGTATACATGCTCATTTATACATATGAAAGACAATTAACATAATCATGTATTCACATACTCCACATAGTCACCTAATTCACATAGTCACATAATGGCATGGCATGATTTATTAACTATATATATATATACTACATACTTAAACTCCTAAACACATAAGCAAGTAGCACATAAAGGCTAATTTCTAAACTTCTAAACTCCTCATACTGACCTTATCTTAATCCTAAAAGTGCTTGCAAAACTCAGCCCTTATACCCTTGACAATCATGCAAGAGTTGCACTTACAACTCTCCAATGGCTCTCTAAGGTTGCTCTCGGTTACTTAGTGAAAATAAGATGCTCTAACTAGGGCCTTCACTCTAATTTACTTCTAATAGGTTTCTAAGACTCTAAACTTACTTGTGCAATTGATACAATACAAAGGCCTCACACAAATTGGTTTAAAATGTTCAAAGGGCACAGTGAGGTTCTCTGTTGCAACCTCTCTGCACTACCTGCATCCTAACTGAGATAATTTAATGTGTACTAAGTGCATTCCTACCAAATCAATTCCCATGGATTCCCAACTCTTAAGGCTATCTCTCAGACTTGGTTTCACTCCAAGGCCCCATCTGAAACTTTCCAGGTTATTACATAAAGTTGACACTGCTGAAAACTACCCTGTTTCCCAACTGCCTTGTGTTTACTGATTTAAAACTCTGTTTTCTCACTAGGATTTGGGTTCTAATGGTTTGTTAGGCTTTCTTAGGGTTCACTAAGCTCAGTTAAGCCAAGGCCCCATGAAGGCCTCACTCATGACAAGGTGAAAACCTCACAAGAACACAGATTGTTCAATTCTGCCCTGTTTTGGGGTATCTACTGTTTTGAGTGTGTATACCTACCTAAATGCAGGGGCTTTGGTGATTTAAGACTACTGGAATCATAACAAAACTCACTCCCAACTCCTGGACACTTGGGACCAGCAAAACCCAACCAAATCAACACCAAAACTCCTAGTTTCTATGTGCAAAAATCTGTCCAGTGCTAGTGTGTGCCTCCTTCCACCTTATCACCCATCTTAACACCATTCAACAACAACCAAGCCAACAACTCTAGTCTATAATCTATATACCACTATTGTATAGCCTTATACAAGAAATTACAACACAAATCAAGCCTCAAAAATCACATTACCGAAGCCAAAAATCACAGCAGAGCAGAGCAGATTGGTTTTCAGCATTTCTAAGCATGATTTCGATCTAATACTCCATATAAAATCACATAATACATCAAAACTGAACATGACTAATCATGGCACATATTATACTAGCATTTTATGGCAAAAACCGAGGCATGCAATGATCAAAAACCAGTTTAAAAAGTGACAAAATCAGCATACACTTTATACTATGAAAATCATGACATGCACTTATAAACTCTAACTTTCTTGGCAAGATCTTGACATGCAATGTTTAAAACTTTGTAAAACAATCTTGTAAAGACTGAAACTCAAAGATCCCAGCAAGAAACATCTCATTCCATCCACAAAAATCATCCAAATCAATGGATTCCCTTCGGCTCCTTGGGAGTCATTGCCGAGGGCTTGAACCAAGGTTATGGCTTGACAAATGGGGGTGATACACTCCCTCAAGACCACTCCTTGTCCAAGTATTTAAGCCACAATGAGTTCAACTCTAGGTCCATGAGAACCAAAGTCGAAAACTCTTGGCTTGATGACATGCAAGTACTCAAACTAACCTTAAATGGAAGCTTGTGACTAGGAGATGATTTTTCTCTCTTGGATGAGTTGCAAAATATGTGTGTATATGAGGTTATGAAGAGAAAATTTTAAGGGTTTGGGAGGGGGTTTCTACTCAGCTGAAATGAGAGAGAGGGAGGAGAGTTTGGTGGGTTTGATTTTGTGTGTAGTGTGGTGTAGGAAATGATGAAGTCTTGTGCTTTTGACTAGACTAGAAGTGAGTGGATTTGGGTAGTTACAATTCTATCCTTCTAGTGGCTTTAGGTGAGAATGCATGCAAGGTTTTAGTGGTAATTACAAGAGTCAAATGGTGTGAATAGTCGGTCATGCCCTTGGACTCTATTCTCTACCAAAATGCATGCAAGGGTACTAGTGTAATCTTATAATTACTAAAAGTATGAATAAAATGAATGGATTTTAATAAATAAACTACAATTCCATAAATCATCAAATTAATACTATAAATACTATGAGATTTTACAAGTTTAACAAAATCATGATCAAAAATTTTGGACAAAGAAATATTTTTAAAAGCATTTTCAAGTATTACACTCTAATATATAATCTATGTATAAAAAGAATTTACACACAATAATACACATAATAATTCACAACAAAACGACTTTCCACTACAATTATATATGTATATCATATCACGTAATCGCTCGCATTACAATTTACCACTATTTACGATAATCTCTACTATTATTAAATCGCGTAGCCGCAACTATTAAATTAACATCGAATCGTGCAAGATAATTAATCGCGTAGCTAAATTTCTCGCATACGACTATTTATACACGAAATATAATCTAATTATGCCATCAAGTCATGTATAAATCCCAATTATCACTAAATCGCGTAACAAGAAATCTTACTCGCGTACAAAATATATCGCGTAGAAATTATATCGCATAAAAGTTATATTAGTGATACTTGCAATACCACATAACAAGAGAATATATATATATACACTCTTATATAACAATTCCACGTATCGACATAATAACATAGAATATAAGTATCGTGCTTATGAAGAAGTTCAAAATTACCGGTTGTTACATCCTCTCCCCCTTATAGGATTCTGTCCTCAGAATCTAGGAGAATAATTGAGGATACCGATTCCGCATATCAGACTCTAGCTCCCAAGTGGCTTCTTCTACCCTTGGATTCCTCCACAACACTTTTACCAAGCTTACTGATTTCTTCCTAAGTTTTCTTTCTTGCCGATCTAGTATTTGTACGGGATGTTCTTCATATGATAAATCAGTCTGGATCTCCACTGGTTCACTTTCTATCACATGATTGGCGTCCGGATTATACTTCTTGAGTAATGAGACATGAAACACATTATGCACGTACTGATATTGTGGTGGCAATGCTAACTCGTAGGCAACTTTTCCAACTTGGTTCAAGACTTCAAAAGGTCCAATGTATCTTGGTGCTAGTTTTCCTTTCTTACCAAATCTGGTCAAACCCTTCCACGGTGATATTTTTAGCAATACAGCTTCCCCAATTTCAAACTTCACATCTTTTCGAGCGGGGTCCGCGTACTTCCTTTGTCTGTCTTGTGCAGCAATTAGTCTCTTCTTGATTACTGTGATGGTGTCCTTCATTTGTTGTACCAATTCAGGTCCTAAAACCTTCCCTTCTCCAACTTCATCCCAATTCGTCGGTGTTCTGCATTTCCGTCCATATAAAGCTTCGTATGGTGGCATGCCAATGCTGGAATGGTAACTATTATTGTATGAAAACTCCACAAGGGGTAAATGTTCGTCCCAACTTCCCGAAAAGTCAATGGCACAGCTTCGCAACATATCTTCAATGGTTTGGATTGTTCGTTCGCTTTGGCCGTCAGTTTGTGGATGATATGCCGTGCTCATGTTCAACTTCGTCCCTAAATGTTCTTGAAATTGCCTCCAAAATCTCGAATTGAATCGTGGGTCCCGATCTGAAACTATTGATATAGGTACACCATGTCTTAACACGATTTCGCGTACATACATATGAACTAGTCTGTCTAAAGAAGATTTCTCATTAATTGGAAGAAAATGTGCCGATTTCGTAAGACGGTCAACTATTACCCAAATTGCATCGTGTCCAGAACGCGTTCGAGGTAATCCTACTACAAAGTCCATGGCAATATTTTCCCACTTCCATTCTGGAATCTTCAATGGCTGAATCAGACCACTCGGTCTCTGATGTTCGGCTTTTACCCTTTGGCATGTATCACATTTTGAAGTCCATTCTGCAATTTCTCTTTTCATGTTCGGCCACCAGAAATTCTTCTTTAAGTCTTGGTACATCTTGGTGCTTCCCGGGTGAATCGAAAATCTAGAGTTGTGTGCTTCTTGCAAAATTTCATTCTTCAATTCAGTCACATTCGGAATCCAAATTCTTGATGAAAATCTTAACACACCTTGCTCATCTTTCTGTGTACAAATTTCTTCTCCCGTCAACTGATTATCTTCTCGAGTTATCACTTCGTCTTGATATTTCTTTATCTTCTCTAACAGAGTTGGTTTAAAGGTAATGGCATAACACATTTCTTCTGCCCCTCCAAGTTCACAAAACTCTAATTGCAACTTCTCAATTTCATTTGACAACTCCTTTGGCATTGAAATCACATTTAACTTCTCTTTTCTGCTTAATGCGTCCGCTACCACGTTGGCCTTCCCAGGATGATATTGTATCGAACAATCATAGTCTTTGATCAACTCCAACCATCGGCGCTGTCTCATATTTAGCTCTTTTTGAGTGAAAAGGTACTTCAGGCTCTTATGATCTGTATATATCTCACATTTCTCCCCGTACAAGTAGTGTCTCCACAATTTCAAAGCAAAAACTATCGCAGCCAATTCTAAATCATGAGTTGGGTACTTCTGTTCATGTGGCTTAAGTTGTCTCGAAGCGTACGCTATTACTTTTCCATGTTGCATCAACACACATCCAAGTCCTTTGTAAGAGGCGTCACTGTATATCACAAAATCTCCCTTGTCATCGGGTAATGCTAAAACCGGTGCAGTTACTAGTCTTTGCTTCAACTCTTGAAAACTACTTTCACACTTCCCCGTCCATTCAAACTTCTCATTCTTCCTTGTTAATTTGGTCAATGGTACGGCAATCTTCGAAAAATCTTTCACAAACCTTCGGTAATATCCTGCTAATCCCATGAAACTCCTCACTTCTGTTGGCGTCTTTGGTCTCTCCCAATTCATCACAGCCTCAATCTTTTCGGGGTCCACTCTAATCCCCTCACTTCCAACAATATGTCCTAGAAATCTTACTTCCGTCAACCAAAACTCACATTTCGAGAATTTGGCATACAATCTCTCCTTTCGCAACACTTCCAACACTCTTCTCAAATGTTCTTCGTGATCAGCTTCCGTCTTTGAATACACCAAAATATCATCGATGAAAACTATGACGAATTTATCTAAATATTCCTTGAATACCCGATTCATTAAGTCCATGAAAGCAGCCGGTGCGTTTGTCAATCCAAAAGCCATAACAAGGAATTCGTAATGTCCGTATCGTGTTCGAAAAGCTGTCTTCGGTATGTCTTCAGCCTTAATCTTCAATTGGTGGTATCCCGACCGTAGATCAATTTTCGAAAAACAAGAAGCTCCCTTGAGTTGGTCAAACAGATCATCAATTCTAGGCAAAGGGTACCTATTCTTAATCGTCAATTTGTTCAATTCTCGATAATCTATACAAAGTCTCATACTCCCGTCTTTCTTCTTCACAAACAAGACCGGTGCGCCCCAAGGTGAAACACTTGGCCGTATAAATCCCTTGTCTAATAGCTCTTGTATTTGCTTCGCCAATTCCTTCATCTCTGACGGAGCCATTCTATAAGGAGCCTTCGAAACAGGTTCGGTGCCGGGTGCAAGTTCTATTGTAAACTCGATTTGTCGGTCCGGGGGTAAGCCAGGAAGTTCTTCGGGAAACACATCTATAAAATCTCTTACTACTGGAATGTCTTCAGGGCTAGAAACTTCTTTACTCTTATCAATTACATATGCCAAATACGCCTCGCATCCCTTCCGAATCATCTTCTTTGCTTGCATCGAAGTAAGAAATCTTTGAGTTTGCCTTTGACCCTTGAATGTTACCTTCTTGCCTTGTGGTGAACTCAATACCACCCTTTTATTCTTGCAATCTATTTGAGCATTGAAGCTTGTCAACCAATCCATCCCTAATATCACGTCGAATTCGCCTAACTGGAAAGGAATAAGACTCGCAGGAAAAACGTGTCCGGCTATCACTATTGTACAATGGGGGAACACATGTTCTACAGATATTCTATCTTTATTAGCTAAGACAACAGATAGGGGTTCCTGCATCAATTGGGTTTCACAATTCCACTTATCAACAAAAGACTTCGAAATAAATGACCTTGTAGCTCCCGAGTCAATCAATACTTTAGCACTAGCAGCGTTCACAGAAAGCGTACCTGAAACTACATCAGAACTTTGAATTGCATCCTTTACATTCATGTTGAAAGTCCTTGCTTGTGCCGGATAGGTCAAAGCTGGATGAGATGAGGATGATGCCATTTGAGGTTGATTGAAAGGCATTGGAAATGATGGTGCTGGCATAGGAGTTGCTTGATTCATCGGATACGGCATAGCAGTCATTTGTAGCAATTGATTGTTAACCGCTCCTTTGCATTCCCTTGACACATGTCCCACTCTACCACACTTGTAGCACGTGACATTGGCCTTCTGATTCTTACATTCATGAGCATAGTGGCCTTTTGCATGACACTTGTAACAAACTACGTTCGCCTTGTTGCAAATCCCCGTATGCTTCTTATTACAAACTTTACACTCCGGAATTGATCCTTGCAGGGGTTTCTGTCCACTCGATTGAAATCTGTTTTCTTGTGACTTGTTCCCAGATTCTCTCTTCTTGAAGTTTCCGGGTCCACTTTGAAGTTTAAACCTTTGATTAACTTTTTGATTCTGGCCCTTGTAACTTGTGCCTTCTTCTCCCGATTCAAATCTTCTCTTTTTGTTGCCTTTCTCCTTCTGATTCTGCTCACTTTCGCCTTCAATTACCATTGCTTTTTGAACTACTTCAGCATAAGTAGTCAATTCAAAAGCTACCACCCGACTTCTCAACCACGGCTTTAGTCCTTGTTGAAATCTCTTCGCTCTCTTCTCTTCAGAATCAACATACTCTCCCATAAATCTAGATAGTTCAGTGAACTTCTTCTCATACTCCCCAACTGTCATATTATCTTGTTTTAATTCAAAGAACTTCATCTCCATTTGTGTTTGCATATAGCGAGGAAAGTACTTATCCAAAAACATTCTCTTAAATCTGTCCCAAGTAATAATTCCTTCGGGTTCTAAAGCTTTTGCTGTTTCCCACCAATAGTTCGATTCTCCTTTAAGAAAATAAGCAGCATACTCCACCTTCTGATTATCTCCAACATTTGTCAAGGCAAAAGCCTTCTCCATCTCTTTTAACCAAGCATGAGCTTCAACCGGATCTTGGGTTCCTATGAATTCTGGGGGTTTTACGGATTGGAAGGTTTTGAAAGTGGTGACATTTCCTGGAGGTGGTTGTGGTGGTTGCATTTGTTGAAGAAGTTGTTGTTGTTGGGCAATAGTGGCTGTCTGTTGGCGTACCAATTCTAGAAGTTGTGCTATGTCAAGGTTCTGGTTCGCGTTTCGGTTTCCTTCTTCCGTATTTTCTCGGTTATTAGTGGGTCTTCCTCGAGCTCTTTTAGGTGCCATATTCTGAAATAAAAGTTATACAATTTTAAATGATACAAGGTTACGGGATTATTCACAATTATCATGGTATGCAGTTCGATATAAACAATAGAAATGATGCATGGTTATAAGCAAATTTAAAGAGCAATATAGGAATCAAGGAAAGTGCATTGCTGAATTAAAACATGGTTCGAAACGAAAGGTACGAATGTCAAAGTACGAAATACGAGTACAGATCTGAAAATAGTACGAAAGTCTAGAAACAGAAATAAACATCATAGTGATAAAAGAAACAGCCTAAGCAACTAAAGGTCACGTCCTCTAGTCCTCGTCCTCCTCCTCGGTCTCCTCCTCACGGGTCCTAGGGATGTTAGGGGTCGTGTCCTCACGCAGCATCTTGACCATGCTCCTAAGTTCATCCGCTATCATCTGCACAGTGAGCTGGCTGGACCGGTCACGGTGTACTGGCATCTTCTCCAACCTGGATGTGGCCACCTGGATCAATGACTCAAGCCTAGAGATGGTCTTCTCCTTAGGTCCGTCACCCATGATATGATCACTCGAATAAACCTCCTCAATGCGCTCCATGAGCCTGTCATACTTCCCTTGGATAGTGTCGAGCTCCAGCCTCAAGTCAGCATAGACAGAAAAGGGAATAGGTTCAGGCGGCGGGACCGAAGATGAGTGCGCACGTTGCTGTCAATAATATATATATATATATATAAAAGGGGTTAGATACGATTAAATCGAACGACGCATAATAATACTCCCGATATATATAGATATATAATATACTTATACACCCTCTGATCCTAATTGGGCTGTCCAGGGACTCTAAACCTAGGCTCTGATGCCAAAAATGTCACGCCCCAAACCAACACACACACACGAATTGATATAATATGAACAAGAGACAGATAAATAATAAATCCGGAAATTAGGATTACATAATTTAAATCCCAAAAGGGTAACCTTTAGTTAATTACAAGTCCAAAAAGGTGAAATAAAGTCCCAAAAGATCTTATAAGTTCAGAGTGTGGATCAGCCCATCTAACTAGTACAAAACATAATAGCGAAAGCCGCTTATATCATATATGCTACCTTCGCCCTTAAACAATTCTCTGCGTAGCCAGTGGTCGATTTACGTGCTGTTTGCTTTGTGCGTACCATATTTGCTAGCTGTAAAAGGGGTTAAATACGAGAACATGAGCAAAGACGCTCAGCAAGTACTAACAGTCCTAAACACATGGCATCATAATAATATCAAAGGTGTCCGAAACAAATTTAAGAATAAATGATAAAGCATTCATTAAGGTTCATGATAATATGATGAATGGACATGGCAAAACACATGGATAATCATGGTATAGAAATCATGGCATCGTGGCAATATGGCAACATGTTATAATCATATCATCATCAAAATTCATTTTAGGACGCTACGGATTACAGCCGGTGATCAGCCGCGAAGTAATCCCGAACCGCGCTGGGTTCTCAAATATAATGGGATCCCTAGGCTATATGTGAGCCTAATAATATGTGAAAAGGACTTGCGTCTAGTCCAAATCACTAAAGAAAACATTTTATAATTCATTTTGATTTATAACATGGATGCCGGAAAAAGGTTTATATCATCTTTTATTGAAATATGGCAAAAGGGTTCAAGTTCACTAATAATGTGTCAACGCATATTGGACTTAAGGGGATAAGTTCCAAAGTCAAAAGAAAGTCAATTCTATCAAGTGTTATTCGGTATTTATGAAAGTATACATGTCATGGTGTTATTGGAAGTTTTTAATAGGGAATCTAACATTTTGGGTACAAGTGTAAGGATATATTTGAAAGGAAGGTACTAGTATGATCGGAATTTTTATGTCAAGGTATTTGCGAACATAATAGGTATGGTGATTATCGCAACTAAATATTCATAAGGATTTATGAGTTCACGGGTGCACATATATTTGCAACAATTGTAAAGTTAAGGATGTAGTAACTTGCCTTTGCAAGATTCTGAGATTATTCAATCTTGATGGTACGAGCTTTTCCTTTCGCCTCGGAACCTACACATTATATTAACCTCGTCACTAAACGGCATTTTAAGTCTAATTTATATTACACGCGCCTATTCTCTAGTTACGTAACCTAATACTCTATTATTAGCTAACTATCGCTATAAGAGTCATTACACGTACTTAATTTTAGGTATACATGCTCATTTATACATATGAAAGACAATTAACATAATCATGTATTCACATACTCCACATAGTCACCTAATTCACATAGTCACATAATGGCATGGCATGATTTATTAACTATATATATATATACTACATACTTAAACTCCTAAACACATAAGCAAGTAGCACATAAAGGCTAATTTCTAAACTTCTAAACTCCTCATACTGACCTTATCTTAATCCTAAAAGTGCTTGCAAAACTCAGCCCTTATACCCTTGACAATCATGCAAGAGTTGCACTTACAACTCTCCAATGGCTCTCTAAGGTTGCTCTCGGTTACTTAGTGAAAATAAGATGCTCTAACTAGGGCCTTCACTCTAATTTACTTCTAATAGGTTTCTAAGACTCTAAACTTACTTGTGCAATTGATACAATACAAAGGCCTCACACAAATTGGTTTAAAATGTTCAAAGGGCACAGTGAGGTTCTCTGTTGCAACCTCTCTGCACTACCTGCATCCTAACTGAGATAATTTAATGTGTACTAAGTGCATTCCTACCAAATCAATTCCCATGGATTCCCAACTCTTAAGGCTATCTCTCAGACTTGGTTTCACTCCAAGGCCCCATCTGAAACTTTCCAGGTTATTACATAAAGTTGACACTGCTGAAAACTACCCTGTTTCCCAACTGCCTTGTGTTTACTGATTTAAAACTCTGTTTTCTCACTAGGATTTGGGTTCTAATGGTTTGTTAGGCTTTCTTAGGGTTCACTAAGCTCAGTTAAGCCAAGGCCCCATGAAGGCCTCACTCATGACAAGGTGAAAACCTCACAAGAACACAGATTGTTCAATTCTGCCCTGTTTTGGGGTATCTACTGTTTTGAGTGTGTATACCTACCTAAATGCAGGGGCTTTGGTGATTTAAGACTACTGGAATCATAACAAAACTCACTCCCAACTCCTGGACACTTGGGACCAGCAAAACCCAACCAAATCAACACCAAAACTCCTAGTTTCTATGTGCAAAAATCTGTCCAGTGCTAGTGTGTGCCTCCTTCCACCTTATCACCCATCTTAACACCATTCAACAACAACCAAGCCAACAACTCTAGTCTATAATCTATATACCACTATTGTATAGCCTTATACAAGAAATTACAACACAAATCAAGCCTCAAAAATCACATTACCGAAGCCAAAAATCACAGCAGAGCAGAGCAGATTGGTTTTCAGCATTTCTAAGCATGATTTCGATCTAATACTCCATATAAAATCACATAATACATCAAAACTGAACATGACTAATCATGGCACATATTATACTAGCATTTTATGGCAAAAACCGAGGCATGCAATGATCAAAAACCAGTTTAAAAAGTGACAAAATCAGCATACACTTTATACTATGAAAATCATGACATGCACTTATAAACTCTAACTTTCTTGGCAAGATCTTGACATGCAATGTTTAAAACTTTGTAAAACAATCTTGTAAAGACTGAAACTCAAAGATCCCAGCAAGAAACATCTCATTCCATCCACAAAAATCATCCAAATCAATGGATTCCCTTCGGCTCCTTGGGAGTCATTGCCGAGGGCTTGAACCAAGGTTATGGCTTGACAAATGGGGGTGATACACTCCCTCAAGACCACTCCTTGTCCAAGTATTTAAGCCACAATGAGTTCAACTCTAGGTCCATGAGAACCAAAGTCGAAAACTCTTGGCTTGATGACATGCAAGTACTCAAACTAACCTTAAATGGAAGCTTGTGACTAGGAGATGATTTTTCTCTCTTGGATGAGTTGCAAAATATGTGTGTATATGAGGTTATGAAGAGAAAATTTTAAGGGTTTGGGAGGGGGTTTCTACTCAGCTGAAATGAGAGAGAGGGAGGAGAGTTTGGTGGGTTTGATTTTGTGTGTAGTGTGGTGTAGGAAATGATGAAGTCTTGTGCTTTTGACTAGACTAGAAGTGAGTGGATTTGGGTAGTTACAATTCTATCCTTCTAGTGGCTTTAGGTGAGAATGCATGCAAGGTTTTAGTGGTAATTACAAGAGTCAAATGGTGTGAATAGTCGGTCATGCCCTTGGACTCTATTCTCTACCAAAATGCATGCAAGGGTACTAGTGTAATCTTATAATTACTAAAAGTATGAATAAAATGAATGGATTTTAATAAATAAACTACAATTCCATAAATCATCAAATTAATACTATAAATACTATGAGATTTTACAAGTTTAACAAAATCATGATCAAAAATTTTGGACAAAGAAATATTTTTAAAAGCATTTTCAAGTATTACACTCTAATATATAATCTATGTATAAAAAGAATTTACACACAATAATACACATAATAATTCACAACAAAACGACTTTCCACTACAATTATATATGTATATCATATCACGTAATCGCTCGCATTACAATTTACCACTATTTACGATAATCTCTACTATTATTAAATCGCGTAGCCGCAACTATTAAATTAACATCGAATCGTGCAAGATAATTAATCGCGTAGCTAAATTTCTCGCATACGACTATTTATACACGAAATATAATCTAATTATGCCATCAAGTCATGTATAAATCCCAATTATCACTAAATCGCGTAACAAGAAATCTTACTCGCGTACAAAATATATCGCGTAGAAATTATATCGCATAAAAGTTATATTAGTGATACTTGCAATACCACATAACAAGAGAATATATATATATACACTCTTATATAACAATTCCACGTATCGACATAATAACATAGAATATAAGTATCGTGCTTATGAAGAAGTTCAAAATTACCGGTTGTTACAATAAATACCGAATAACACTTGATAGAATTGACTTTCTTTTGACTTTGGAACTTATCCCCTTAAGTCCAATATGCGTTGACACATTATTAGTGAACTTGAACCCTTTTGCCATATTTCAATAAAAGATGATATAAACCTTTTTCCGGCATCCATGTTATAAATCAAAATGAATTATAAAATGTTTTCTTTAGTGATTTGGACTAGACGCAAGTCCTTTTCACATATTATTAGGCTCACATATAGCCTAGGGATCCCATTATATTTGAGAACCCAGCGCGGTTCGGGATTACTTCGCGGCTGATCACCGGCTGTAATCCGTAGCGTCCTAAAATGAATTTTGATGATGATATGATTATAACATGTTGCCATATTGCCACGATGCCATGATTTCTATACCATGATTATCCATGTGTTTTGCCATGTCCATTCATCATATTATCATGAACCTTAATGAATGCTTTATCATTTATTCTTAAATTTGTTTCGGACACCTTTGATATTATTATGATGCCATGTGTTCAGGACTGTTAGTACTTGCTGAGCGTCTTTGCTCATGTTCTCGTATTTAACCCCTTTTACAGCTAGCAAATATGGTACGCACAAAGCAAACAGCACGTAAATCGACCACTGGCTACGCAGAGAATTGTTTAAGGGCGAAGGTAGCATATATGATATAAGCGGCTTTCGCTATTATGTTTTGTACTAGTTAGATGGGCTGATCCACACTCTGAACTTATAAGATCTTTTGGGACTTTATTTCACCTTTTTGGACTTGTAATTAACTAAAGGTTACCCTTTTGGGATTTAAATTATGTAATCCTAATTTCCGGATTTATTATTTATCTGTCTCTTGTTCATATTATATCAATTCGTGTGTGTGTGTTGGTTTGGGGCGTGACATTTTTGGTATCAGAGCCAGGTTTAGAGTCCCTGGACAGCCCAATTAGGATCAGAGGGTGTATAAGTATATTATATATCTATATATATCGGGAGTATTATTATGCGTCGTTCGATTTAATCGTATCTAACCCCTTTTATATATATATATATATTATTGACAGCAACGTGCGCACTCATCTTCGGTCCCGCCGCCTGAACCTATTCCCTTTTCTGTCTATGCTGACTTGAGGCTGGAGCTCGACACTATCCAAGGGAAGTATGACAGGCTCATGGAGCGCATTGAGGAGGTTTATTCGAGTGATCATATCATGGGTGACGGACCTAAGGAGAAGACCATCTCTAGGCTTGAGTCATTGATCCAGGTGGCCACATCCAGGTTGGAGAAGATGCCAGTACACCGTGACCGGTCCAGCCAGCTCACTGTGCAGATGATAGCGGATGAACTTAGGAGCATGGTCAAGATGCTGCGTGAGGACACGACCCCTAACATCCCTAGGACCCGTGAGGAGGAGACCGAGGAGGAGGACGAGGACTAGAGGACGTGACCTTTAGTTGCTTAGGCTGTTTCTTTTATCACTATGATGTTTATTTCTGTTTCTAGACTTTCGTACTATTTTCAGATCTGTACTCGTATTTCGTACTTTGACATTCGTACCTTTCGTTTCGAACCATGTTTTAATTCAGCAATGCACTTTCCTTGATTCCTATATTGCTCTTTAAATTTGCTTATAACCATGCATCATTTCTATTGTTTATATCGAACTGCATACCATGATAATTGTGAATAATCCCGTAACCTTGTATCATTTAAAATTGTATAACTTTTATTTCAGAATATGGCACCTAAAAGAGCTCGAGGAAGACCCACTAATAACCGAGAAAATACGGAAGAAGGAAACCGAAACGCAAACCAGAACCTTGACATAACACAACTTCTAGAATTGGTACGCCAACAGACAGCCACTATTGCCCAACAACAACAACTTCTTCAACAAATGCAACCACCACAACCACCTCCAGGAAATGTCACCACTTTCAAAACCTTCCAATCCGTAAAACCCCCGGAATTCAAAGGAACTCAAGATCCGGTTGAAGCTCATGCTTGGTTAAAAGAGATGGAGAAGGCTTTTGCCTTGACAAATGTTGGAGATAATCAGAAGGTGGAGTATGCTGCTTATTTTCTTAAAGGAGAATCGAACTATTGGTGGGAAACAACAAAAGCTTTAGAACCCGAAGGAATTATTACTTGGGACAGATTTAAGAGAATGTTTTTGGATAAGTACTTTCCTCGCTATATGCAAACACAAATGGAGATGAAGTTCTTTGAATTAAAACAAGATAATATGACAGTTGGGGAGTATGAGAAGAAGTTCACTGAACTATCTAGATTTATGGGAGAGTATGTTGATTCTGAAGAGAAGAGAGCGAAGAGATTTCAACAAGGACTAAAGCCGTGGTTGAGAAGTCGGGTGGTAGCTTTTGAATTGACTACTTATGCTGAAGTAGTTCAAAAAGCAATGGTAATTGAAGGCGAAAGTGAGCAGAATCAGAAGGAGAAGGGCAACAAAAAGAGAAGATTTGAATCGGGAGAAGAAGGCACAAGTTACAAGGGCCAGAATCAAAAAGTTAATCAAAGGTTTAAACTTCAAAGTGGACCCGGAAACTTCAAGAAGAGAGAATTTGGGAACAAGTCACAAGAAAACAGATCTCAATCGAGTGGACAGAAACCCCCGCAAGGATCAATTCCGGAGTGTAAAGTTTGTAATAAGAAGCATACGGGGATTTGCAACAAGGCGAATGTAGTTTGTTACAAGTGTCACGCAAAAGGCCACTATGCTCATGAATGTAAGAATCAGAAGGCCAACGTCACGTGCTACAAGTGTGGTAAAGTAGGACATGTGTCAAGGGAATGCAAAGGAGCGGTTAACAATCAATTGCTACAAATGACTGCTACGCCGTATCCGATGAATCAAGCAACTCCTATGCCAGCACCATCATTTCCAATGCCTTTCAATCAACCTCAAATGGCATCATCCTCATCTCATCCAGCTTTGACCTATCCGGCACAAGCAAGGACTTTCAACATGAATGTAAAGGATGCAATTCAAAGTTCTGATGTAGTTTCAGGTACGCTTTCTGTGAACGCTGCTAGTGCTAAAGTATTGATTGACTCGGGAGCTACAAGGTCATTTATTTCGAAGTCTTTTGTTGATAAGTGGAATTGTGAAACCCAATTGATGCATGAACCCCTATCTGTTGTCTTAGCTAATCAAGATAGAATATCTGTAGAACATGTGTGCCCCCATTGTACAATAGTGATAGCCGGACACGTTTTTCCTGCGAGTCTTATTCCTTTCCAGTTAGGCGAATTCGACGTGATATTAGGGATGGATTGGTTGACAAGCTTTAATGCTCAAATAGATTGCAAGAATAAAAGGGTGGTATTGAGTTCACCACAAGGCAAGAAGGTAACATTCAAGGGTCAAAGGCAAACTCAAAGATTTCTTACTTCGATGCAAGCAAAGAAGATGATTCGGAAGGGATGCGAGGCGTATTTGGCATATGTAATTGATAAGAGTAAAGAAGTTTCTAGCCCTGAAGACATTCCAGTAGTAAGAGATTTTATAGATGTGTTTCCCGAAGAACTTCCTGGCTTACCCCCGGACCGACAAATCGAGTTTACAATAGAACTTGCACCCGGCACCGAACCTGTTTCGAAGGCTCCTTATAGAATGGCTCCGTCAGAGATGAAGGAATTGGCGAAGCAAATACAAGAGCTATTAGACAAGGGATTTATACGGCCAAGTGTTTCACCTTGGGGCGCACCGGTCTTGTTTGTGAAGAAGAAAGACGGGAGTATGAGACTTTGTATAGATTATCGAGAATTGAACAAATTGACGATTAAGAATAGGTACCCTTTGCCTAGAATTGATGATCTGTTTGACCAACTCAAGGGAGCTTCTTGTTTTTCGAAAATTGATCTACGGTCGGGATACCACCAATTGAAGATTAAGGCTGAAGACATACCGAAGACAGCTTTTCGAACACGATACGGACATTACGAATTCCTTGTTATGGCTTTTGGATTGACAAACGCACCGGCTGCTTTCATGGACTTAATGAATCGGGTATTCAAGGAATATTTAGATAAATTCGTCATAGTTTTCATCGATGATATTTTGGTGTATTCAAAGACGGAAGCTGATCACGAAGAACATTTGAGAAGAGTGTTGGAAGTGTTGCGAAAGGAGAGATTGTATGCCAAATTCTCGAAATGTGAGTTTTGGTTGACGGAAGTAAGATTTCTAGGACATATTGTTGGAAGTGAGGGGATTAGAGTGGACCCCGAAAAGATTGAGGCTGTGATGAATTGGGAGAGACCAAAGACGCCAACAGAAGTGAGGAGTTTCATGGGATTAGCAGGATATTACCGAAGGTTTGTGAAAGATTTTTCGAAGATTGCCGTACCATTGACCAAATTAACAAGGAAGAATGAGAAGTTTGAATGGACGGGGAAGTGTGAAAGTAGTTTTCAAGAGTTGAAGCAAAGACTAGTAACTGCACCGGTTTTAGCATTACCCGATGACAAGGGAGATTTTGTGATATACAGTGACGCCTCTTACAAAGGACTTGGATGTGTGTTGATGCAACATGGAAAAGTAATAGCGTACGCTTCGAGACAACTTAAGCCACATGAACAGAAGTACCCAACTCATGATTTAGAATTGGCTGCGATAGTTTTTGCTTTGAAATTGTGGAGACACTACTTGTACGGGGAGAAATGTGAGATATATACAGATCATAAGAGCCTGAAGTACCTTTTCACTCAAAAAGAGCTAAACATGAGACAGCGCCGATGGTTGGAGTTGATCAAAGACTATGATTGTTCGATACAATATCATCCTGGGAAGGCCAACGTGGTAGCGGACGCATTAAGCAGAAAAGAGAAGTTAAATGTGATTTCAATGCCAAAGGAGTTGTCAAATGAAATTGAGAAGTTGCAATTAGAGTTTTGTGAACTTGGAGGGGCAGAAGAAATGTGTTATGCCATTACCTTTAAACCAACTCTGTTAGAGAAGATAAAGAAATATCAAGACGAAGTGATAACTCGAGAAGATAATCAGTTGACGGGAGAAGAAATTTGTACACAGAAAGATGAGCAAGGTGTGTTAAGATTTTCATCAAGAATTTGGATTCCGAATGTGACTGAATTGAAGAATGAAATTTTGCAAGAAGCACACAACTCTAGATTTTCGATTCACCCGGGAAGCACCAAGATGTACCAAGACTTAAAGAAGAATTTCTGGTGGCCGAACATGAAAAGAGAAATTGCAGAATGGACTTCAAAATGTGATACATGCCAAAGGGTAAAAGCCGAACATCAGAGACCGAGTGGTCTGATTCAGCCATTGAAGATTCCAAAATGGAAGTGGGAAAATATTGCCATGGACTTTGTAGTAGGATTACCTCGAACGCGTTCTGGACACGATGCAATTTGGGTAATAGTTGACCGTCTTACGAAATCGGCACATTTTCTTCCAATTAATGAGAAATCTTCTTTAGACAGACTAGTTCATATGTATGTACGCGAAATCGTGTTAAGACATGGTGTACCTATATCAATAGTTTCAGATCGGGACCCACGATTCAATTCGAGATTTTGGAGGCAATTTCAAGAACATTTAGGGACGAAGTTGAACATGAGCACGGCATATCATCCACAAACTGACGGCCAAAGCGAACGAACAATCCAAACCATTGAAGATATGTTGCGAAGCTGTGCCATTGACTTTTCGGGAAGTTGGGACGAACATTTACCCCTTGTGGAGTTTTCATACAATAATAGTTACCATTCCAGCATTGGCATGCCACCATACGAAGCTTTATATGGACGGAAATGCAGAACACCGACGAATTGGGATGAAGTTGGAGAAGGGAAGGTTTTAGGACCTGAATTGGTACAACAAATGAAGGACACCATCACAGTAATCAAGAAGAGACTAATTGCTGCACAAGACAGACAGAGGAAGTACGCGGACCCCGCTCGAAAAGATGTGAAGTTTGAAATTGGGGAAGCTGTATTGCTAAAAATATCACCGTGGAAGGGTTTGACCAGATTTGGTAAGAAAGGAAAACTAGCACCAAGATACATTGGACCTTTTGAAGTCTTGAACCAAGTTGGAAAAGTTGCCTACGAGTTAGCATTGCCACCACAATATCAGTACGTGCATAATGTGTTTCATGTCTCATTACTCAAGAAGTATAATCCGGACGCCAATCATGTGATAGAAAGTGAACCAGTGGAGATCCAGACTGATTTATCATATGAAGAACATCCCGTACAAATACTAGATCGGCAAGAAAGAAAACTTAGGAAGAAATCAGTAAGCTTGGTAAAAGTGTTGTGGAGGAATCCAAGGGTAGAAGAAGCCACTTGGGAGCTAGAGTCTGATATGCGGAATCGGTATCCTCAATTATTCTCCTAGATTCTGAGGACAGAATCCTATAAGGGGGAGAGGATGTAACAACCGGTAATTTTGAACTTCTTCATAAGCACGATACTTATATCCTATGTTAGTATGTCGATACGTGGAATCGTTATATGTGTATATATATAAATATTCTCTTGTTATGTGGTATTGCAAGTATCACTAATATAATTTCTACGCGATATAATTTGTACGCGAGTAAGATTTCTTGTTACGTGATTTAGTGATAATTGGGATTTATACATGACTTGATGGCATAATTAGATTATATTTCGTGTATAAATAGTCGTATGCAAGAAATTTAGCTACGCGATTAATTATCTTGCACGATTCGATGTTAATTTAATAGTTGCGGCTACGCGATTTAATAATAGTAGAGATTATCGTAAATAGTGGTAAATTGTAATGCGAGCGATTACGTGATATGATATACATATATAATTGTAGTGGAAAGTCGTTTTGTTGTGAATTATTATGTGTATTATTGTGTGTAAATTCTTTTTATACATAGATTATATATTAGAGTGTAATACTTGAAAATGCTTTTAAAAATATTTCTTTGTCCAAAATTTTTGATCATGATTTTGTTAAACTTGTAAAATCTCATAGTATTTATAGTATTAATTTGATGATTTATGGAATTGTAGTTTATTTATTAAAATCCATTCATTTTATTCATACTTTTAGTAATTATAAGATTACACTAGTACCCTTGCATGCATTTTGGTAGAGAATAGAGTCCAAGGGCATGACCGACTATTCACACCATTTGACTCTTGTAATTACCACTAAAACCTTGCATGCATTCTCACCTAAAGCCACTAGAAGGATAGAATTGTAACTACCCAAATCCACTCACTTCTAGTCTAGTCAAAAGCACAAGACTTCATCATTTCCTACACTACACTACACACAAAATCAAACCCACCAAACTCTCCTCCCTCTCTCTCATTTCAGCTGAGTAGAAACCCCCTCCCAAACCCTTAAAATTTTCTCTTCATAACCTCATATACACACATAATTTACCACTCATCCAAGAGAGAAAAATCATCTCCTAGTCACAAGCTTCCATTTAAGGTTAGTTTGAGTACTTGCATGTCATCAAGCCAAGAGTTTTCGACTTTGGTTCTCATGGACCTAGAGTTGAACTCATTGTGGCTTAAATACTTGGACAAGGAGTGGTCTTGAGGGAGTGTATCACCCCCATTTGTCAAGCCATAACCTTGGTTCAAGCCCTCGGCAATGACTCCCAAGGAGCCGAAGGGAATCCATTGATTTGGATGATTTTTGTGGATGGAATGAGATGTTTCTTGCTGGGATCTTTGAGTTTCAGTATTTACAAGATTGTTTTACAAAGTTTTAAACATTGCATGTCAAGATCTTGCCAAGAAAGTTAGAGTTTATAAGTGCATGTCATGATTTTCATAGTATAAAGTGTATGCTGATTTTGTCACTTTTTAAACTGGTTTTTGATCATTGCATGCCTCGGTTTTTGCCATAAAATGCTAGTATAATATGTGCCATGATTAGTCATGTTCAGTTTTGATGTATTATGTGATTTTATATGGAGTATTAGATCGAAATCATGCTTAGAAATGCTGAAAACCAATCTGCTCTGCTCTGCTGTGATTTTTGGCTTCGGTAATGTGATTTTTGAGGCTTGATTTGTGTTGTAATTTCTTGTATAAGGCTATACAATAGTGGTATATAGATTATAGACTAGAGTTGTTGGCTTGGTTGTTGTTGAATGGTGTTAAGATGGGTGATAAGGTGGAAGGAGGCACACACTAGCACTGGACAGATTTTTGCACATAGAAACTAGGAGTTTTGGTGTTGATTTGGTTGGGTTTTGCTGGTCCCAAGTGTCCAGGAGTTGGGAGTGAGTTTTGTTATGATTCCAGTAGTCTTAAATCACCAAAGCCCCTGCATTTAGGTAGGTATACACACTCAAAACAGTAGATACCCCAAAACAGGGCAGAATTGAACAATCTGTGTTCTTGTGAGGTTTTCACCTTGTCATGAGTGAGGCCTTCATGGGGCCTTGGCTTAACTGAGCTTAGTGAACCCTAAGAAATCCTAACAAACCATTAGAACCCAAATCCTAGTGAGAAAACAGAGTTTTAAATCAGTAAACACAAGGCAGTTGGGAAACAGGGTAGTTTTCAGCAGTGTCAACTTTGTGTAATAACCTGGGAAGTTTCATATGGGGCCTTGGAGTGAAACCAAGTCTGAGAGATAGCCTTAAGAGTTGGGAATCCATGGGAATTGATTTGGTAGGAATGCACTTAGTACACATTAAATTATCTCAGTTAGGATGCAGGTAGTGCAGAGAGGTTGCAACAGAGAACCTCACTGTGCCCTTTGAACATTTTAAACCAATTTGTGTGAGGCCTTTGTATTGTATCAATTGCACAAGTAAGTTTAGAGTCTTAGAAACCTATTAGAAGTAAATTAGAGTGAAGGCCCTAGTTAGAGCATCTTATTTTCACTAAGTAACCGAGAGCAACCTTAGAGAGCCATTGGAGAGTTGTAAGTGCAACTCTTGCATGATTGTCAAGGGTATAAGGGCTGAGTTTTGCAAGCACTTTTAGGATTAAGATAAGGTCAGTATGAGGAGTTTAGAAGTTTAGAAATTAGCCTTTATGTGCTACTTGCTTATGTGTTTAGGAGTTTAAGTATGTAGTATATATATATATAGTTAATAAATCATGCCATGCCATTATGTGACTATGTGAATTATGTGACTATGTGGAGTATGTGAATACATGATTATGTTAATTGTCTTTCATATGTATAAATGAGCATGTATACCTAAAATTAAGTACGTGTAATGACTCTTATAGCGATAGTTAGCTAATAATAGAGTATTAGGTTACGTAACTAGAGAATAGGCGCGTGTAATATAAATTAGACTTAAAATGCCGTTTAGTGACGAGGTTAATATAATGTGTAGGTTCCGAGGCGAAAGGAAAAGCTCGTACCATCAAGATTGAATAATCTCAGAATCTTGCAAAGGCAAGTTACTACATCCTTAACTTTACAATTGTTGCAAATATATGTGCACCCGTGAACTCATAAATCCTTATGAATATTTAGTTGCGATAATCACCATACCTATTATGTTCGCAAATACCTTGACATAAAAATTCCGATCATACTAGTACCTTCCTTTCAAATATATCCTTACACTTGTACCCAAAATGTTAGATTCCCTATTAAAAACTTCCAATAACACCATGACACGTATACTTTCATAAATACCGAATAACACTTGATAGAATTGACTTTCTTTTGACTTTGGAACTTATCCCCTTAAGTCCAATATGCGTTGACACATTATTAGTGAACTTGAACCCTTTTGCCATATTTCAATAAAAGATGATATAAACCTTTTTCCGGCATCCATGTTATAAATCAAAATGAATTATAAAATGTTTTCTTTAGTGATTTGGACTAGACGCAAGTCCTTTTCACATATTATTAGGCTCACATATAGCCTAGGGATCCCATTATATTTGAGAACCCAGCGCGGTTCGGGATTACTTCGCGGCTGATCACCGGCTGTAATCCGTAGCGTCCTAAAATGAATTTTGATGATGATATGATTATAACATGTTGCCATATTGCCACGATGCCATGATTTCTATACCATGATTATCCATGTGTTTTGCCATGTCCATTCATCATATTATCATGAACCTTAATGAATGCTTTATCATTTATTCTTAAATTTGTTTCGGACACCTTTGATATTATTATGATGCCATGTGTTTAGGACTGTTAGTACTTGCTGAGCGTCTTTGCTCATGTTCTCGTATTTAACCCCTTTTACAGCTAGCAAATATGGTACGCACAAAGCAAACAGCACGTAAATCGACCACTGGCTACGCAGAGAATTGTTTAAGGGCGAAGGTAGCATATATGATATAAGCGGCTTTCGCTATTATGTTTTGTACTAGTTAGATGGGCTGATCCACACTCTGAACTTATAAGATCTTTTGGGACTTTATTTCACCTTTTTGGACTTGTAATTAACTAAAGGTTACCCTTTTGGGATTTAAATTATGTAATCCTAATTTCCGGATTTATTATTTATCTGTCTCTTGTTCATATTATATCAATTCGTGTGTGTGTGTTGGTTTGGGGCGTGACATTATATATCAACTTTTGTTATAGTTTTAGGAGTGGTATCATTTATTAAGCTTTTTTTAGTGCAAAGTTAGAAATTATCTGACAAGAAAGAGCAACAATAATTAACTTGAGTATTTGGATTACTTCTAAATGCACATTCATTATGGTTATAATTAAAAATATCTTAACCAGGATCTTGATAACTTTTGTAACTCTGGACATGATTGTAAAGTAGTTAGCATTCCCTCATAAATTATTAATTTATTTTTATTTCCTTTCAATCTAATTCTGCATGTCATTATTCTTTCTCATAATCACCAAGCTATCTCTGGAGAATAATTGAGAAGATCAATGCTCTGTTGTGGTTTAGCTAAGGGTTTATAAAGGTCCAGTTGCAGAACAGACCTTGATTATTTATTTATTTTATTAAGCATGCTCCTCCTTTCTTCTTTGCAATCAAATGTACATATACAATTAAAAAAGATACTCCCTCCGTCTCAATTTATAGGTCCATTTTGGAATAAACACGCATATTAAGAAAAAAGTTGGTTAGATAGAATCTTATCTCATGAATCATTAATTAGTACATTGATAAGTGAGAATATAGTTGAGTTTTAAAAAAAGCACAATAAATATATGGAATTAGTGCATTGAGAAATGAGAATAATGTTGAGTTTCAAAAAAATCACAATTAATATGTAGCTAAATTTGTATTGAAAGAAGAGAGGGACAAGTATTTTGGGACAATTTTTTTTTCCAAAATGGACCTATAAATTGAGACGGAGGGAGTATTAATATTTATAAATTTCACTTTAAAGATGCTGAGTTGGAACTTTTAAATCTGGCATCTTTGACATGAGCATCTTTGGCCATTCCTTTTGTATAAATCAGTTCCCTAGAGCTCTGGATCTTATAGTACTGCTAGAAACATAACCACATGGAGATTTCATAAATATTAGTTTAGTCATTAATTAACTTGCTTATTATTTTTTTATGGCTTTTCAAGAAACCACATGATGATGATACTAACATGAGCCATGTTCATTGTTTTAAAATTATTTTAATATCTTTATATATATTTAGGAACCTTAACCTCTTTAATATATAACTCCTATTAACTAACAATACATATACAGATGTTACCTATTGTGAAATTTAAACTAACCAAATACCAGGGAGTAGTAGCCATGAATATTTTATGAATCTTTGTCTTTTAGATGTTGTGATTTAAGTTAGTTTTACTATATCATTGTGAATTGACTTGTAATTATATTTTTGCAGAAACGCTATAGGTGGACCAATGAGCAGAGTTCGTTAATAGCTAAACTATTCTGGCAAAAGTGTGCTACTAGAACAAAAGACAAGCTTTCAAAAGATCGCGCAAATGCCATAAGACTTGCTGGGGATGCTCATCCAGGTCAAGGAGTTGAATATATGCATGAGTATAATCCTTGGTGGTGCTCAGCTGATGTATGGTCTCAGATGTGTGACCAATGGAGAGATCCAATATGGTTGAAGAGACGAAAGACTGCTGCCGAAAATAGAGCTGCAGGTGTACGTGATGGCGAGAAGGCCAAAGGTACCTACAAGGGTGGCAGTATCTCCCAGTTGGCACATTTGGTTGCGCGGGTATGAATAATTCTTAATTGTTGCAATCATGAGCTTGATGATATAACAAGTTTAGTTTGTAATATTTGAATCTGTTTTGTTTAGGAGTCTGCGTCTAAGGGTGAGCCTATCCACTGGTTGGATGTATATGTTGCCACTCGAGATGGCCTTCCTGATGCCGTTAAAACAGCGGTAACAACAAACTATTTCTAGTTATATATATTTGTGGCGAAGTTGCGTTGAAATTTTTTGAAATGGAATTGCAAAACATGTTTATATTATTTAGCAATGAAATTACGGAACCTGCTACTTTCCATTTGTATAAATAATTTGCTATTATGATCTTATGTTAGAATTTCGGACACGTCACTTTAACACAACATTTTGTTACAGTAATTAAGAAGCTATTATAAGGTTATCATACAGTTAGTATTCAATAAATTCATTTTTGACTGTTTTGTTGCTAATATGATGGCAGGATAATTATCGTCTCTTAATGGATGAGCGTTATCCCGTGGGCACTCCACGTCCACATATTGACCAGGAGTTGTGGGAGAGAGCATCTATTGTGAAGAAGAATTATGTTAAGGGTCAAGGCCGAAGAACTCGCCCATCCATTTATGGCTCGGGGAGCACACAGTCTTCACAGTTTTCGACTCATCCAGCTAGTCATCATACTCCCGCTGACTGTGTCAGAGCTATATGCAGGGATCGAGAGCTTCTTCTCACACTAGGAGGGCATCTGGGGGCAATGGATCCTGAGGAGTTAGCCCGTGCAGTGTCCGCAGCAGCAGCAGCACAGGAGCAGGAGCAGCAGCAGCATGGTGATGAGGTATATTTAATATCTAGTAAAACTACCTTTACTTACGTTCTTGAATGGCGGAGTTGGTTTGATATACTTGTTATAATAAAACATGTTTTATTGTTTTGTTGATTTCAGGGATCACAGCATGATGAGCATGATGCTCGAGATGATGAGGCCGGTGGATCTTAGGGTGGTATCATCATATTTATGTTTTTATCTTTTGGATTTGGTGATGCTCGATCATATGATTGTCTAGTCGATATAACTTTTTACACTATTATGTGGATTTTATATGTCGGATATTAGTGCAGTGTCATCGTATTTATGTTTTTATGCGCCACTTTTGGATTTGGTGATACTAGATCATATGATTTTCTAGCGGATATAACTTTTAATATTATTATGTGGATTTTACATTTATCATTTTCACTATACAGAGTGAGCAAAATGTTTATGTATTTGTGTGTAAAACCAGATGTGTGTTTGTATTATGTTGGGAAATACAGGTATAATTAATTTGGTAATTTAATAAAATAAAAAAATAAAAATTAGAAAATTTTGTATTAGCGACCGACATCCGTAGCAAGATTTAAACTGACCAATACAAAAAACAGCAACAAATTACAGTCGCTAATAGTGGTCACAAAATTAGCGACAAAACAATTTAGTTGCTAACGTTTGCAACCGATCGCGGTCGCAAATACTAGTCGCAAAACTTAGCGACGAGTAACGGTCGCAAATACTGGTCGCCAACAGTAGCGACGAAGAACGGTCGCAAATGCTAGTCGCAAATATTAGCGACGAGGAACGGTCGCCGATCCTTGTCGCCGCCACGTGGATTGGGCATAAATTATGCTGACTCAGATTAGCGACGGGGTCGGTCGCTAAACGCGGTCGCAACTATTTCGGTCGCTGATAGTGGTCGCAATGATGCACTCCAGCGACCAGTTTTTCTGCAACTACTTTGAGCGACTGACTGCGGTCGCTACTAGTCATTAGCGACCCCAGGCGGTCGCTGATAGGCGGTCGCAAAAAGACCAGTTTCTTGTAGTGAAGTTGATTACAATTTCAAAGTTGTTTCCGGGCTCAAACGAGTCAAGAATGAAACTACAAGTTGATTACAATTTCAAACAACCGAAAATGAAGCTAAAAGTTGTTTTTAACTTCGAACGAGTGTGGAATGAAGCTACAAGTTGTATCCAACTTCAATCTACCAATAATGAAGCTACAAGTTGTTTACGGGCTCAAACGAGTCAAGAATTAAACTACAAGTTAATTACAATTTCCAACAACCGAAAATGAATGTACAAGTTGTTTTGAACTTCAAATGAGTCTGGAATGAAGCTACAAGTTGTTTCCAACTTCAATCTAGTCAATAATGAAGTTACAAGTTGTTTCCGGGTTCAAACGAGTCAAGAATGAAACTACAAGTAGATTACAATTTCAAACAACCGAAAATGAAGCTACAAGTTGTTTTAACTTCGAAAGAGTTTGGAATGAAGCTACAAGTTGTTTCCAACTTCAATCTACCAATAATGAAGCTACAAGTTGTTTACGGGCTCAAACGAGTCAAGAATGAAACTACAAGTTGATTCCAATTTCAAACAACCGAAAATGAATGTACAAGTTGTGTTCAACTTCAAACGAGTCTGGAATGAAGTTACAAGTTGTTTCCAACTTCAATCTAGTCAATAATGAAGCTACAAGGTGTTGCCAGACTCAAACGAGTCAAGAATGAAACTACAAGTTGTTTACAATTTCAAACAACCGAAAATGAAGTTACAAGTTGTTTTTAACTTCGAACGAGTATGGAATGAAGCTACAAGTTGTTTCCAACTTCAATCTAGTCAATAATGAAGCTACAAGTTGTTTCCGGGCTCAAACGAGTCAAGAATGAAACTACAAGTTGATTACAATTTCAAACAACCGAAAATGAAGCTAAAAGTTGTTTTTAACTTCGAACGACTTTGGAATGAAGCTACAAGTTGTTTCCAACTTCAATCTACCAATAATGAAGCTACAAGTTATTTACGGGCTCAAACGAGTCAAGAATGAAACTACAAGTTGATTACAATTTCAAACAACCGAAAATCAAGCTACAAGTTGTTTTTAACTTCAAACGAGTCTGGAATGAAGTTAAAAGTTGTTTCCAACTTCAATCTACCAATAATGAAGCTACAAGTTGTTTACGGACTCAAACGAGTCAAGAATGAAACTACAAGTTGATTACAATTTCAAACAACCGAAAATCAAGCTACAAGTTGTTTTTAACTTCAAACGAGTCTGGAATGAAGCTAAAAGTTGTTTCCAACTTCAATCTACCAATAATGAAGCTACAAGTTGTTTCCGGGTTCAAACGAGTCAAGAATGAAACTACAAGTAGATTACAATTTCAAACAACCGAAAATGAAGCTACAAGTTGTTTTTAACTTCGAAAGAGTTTGGAATGAAGCTACAAGTTGTTTCCAACTTCAATCTACCAATAATGAAGCTACAAGTTGTTTACGGGCTCAAACGAGTCAAGAATGAAACTACAAGTTGATTCCAATTTCAAACAACCGAAAATGAATGTACAAGTTGTGTTCAACTTCAAACGAGTCTGGAATGAAGCTACAAGTTGTTTCCAACTTCAATCTAGTCAATAATGAAGCTACAAGGTGTTGCCAGACTCAAACGAGTCAAGAATGAAACTACAAGTTGTTTACAATTTCAAACAACCGAAAATGAAGCTACAAGTTGTTTTTAACTTCAAACGAGTATGGAATGAAGCTACAAGTTGTTTCCAACTTCAATCTAGTCAACAATGAAGCTACAAGTTTTTTCCGGGCTCAAACGAGTCAAGAATGAAACTACAAGTTGATTACAATTTCAAACAACCGAAAATGAAGCTAAAAGTTGTTTTTAACTTCGAACGAGTCTGGAACGAAGCTAAAAGTTGTTTCCAACTTTAATCTACCAATAATTAAGCTACAAGTTGTTTACGGGCTCAAACGAGTTAATAATGAAACTACAAGTTGATTACAATTTCAAACAACCAAAAATGAAGCTACAAGTTTTTTTTAACTTCGAACGAGTTTGGAATGAAGCTACAAGTTGTTTCCAACTTCAATCTACCAATAATGAAGCTACAAGTTGTTTACGGGCTCAAACGAGTCAAGAATTAAACTACAAGTTGATTACAATTTCAAAGAACCGAAAATGAAGCTACAAGTTGTTTTTAACTTCAAACGAGCCTGGAATGAAGCTAAAAGTTGTTTCCAACTTCAATCTACCAATAATGAACCTACAAGTTGTTTACGGGCTCAAACGAGTCAAGAATGAAATTACAAGTTGATTACAATTTCAAACAACCGAAAATCAAGCTACAAGTTGTTTTTAACTTCAAACGAGTCTGGAATGATGATAAAAGTTGTTTCCAACTTCAATCTACCAATAATGAAGCTACAAGTTCTTTACGGACTCAACCGAGTCAAGAATGAAACTACAAGTTGATTCCAATTTCAAACAACCAAAAATGAATGTACAAGTTTTTTTTAACTTCGAACGAGTCTGGAATGAAGCTAAAAGTTGTTTCCAACTTCAATCAAGTCAATAATGAAGCTACAAGTTGTTTCCGGGTTCAAACGAGTCAAGAATGAAACTACAAGTAGATTACAATTTCAAACAACCGAAAATGAAGCTACAAGTTGTTTTTAACTTCGAAAGAGTTTGGAATGAAGCTACAAGTTGTTTTTTTTTTTTTTTTTGCTAAGTAAATATTTTATAAAGAGGAACAAGAGATTACATGTCTAGGGGCATACCCCGCGGAATATAAAGCTTACATGAAAGAGAACCAAGCAGGTCTACAAAAGTATAAAGCATTACAGCTTACTGAAGTCAAAGTGACTCAATATAAAAGCAATACATTTGTTTGATCAGCCTGGACACTAGTACGAAAAGCTTTACAAGAATACAATGTTTCTCTGACAGTGGATTTAATCCTAGAAATTAAGCATGTGGGGCTGTTTCGAGAATTCTGGAAAATACGGCAATTCCTCTCTTTCCAAATGTTGTAAAAACAAATAGAAATATATAAATAGGCAGTCAGCCTCTGAATTCTAGTGCAATTAGTCAAAATAAACCGGCCATTAGAAAAGTCATTCCAACTCCTATACATCACATGTGGGCAAGCTGAGAAGATGGTACGGGTGAAGTTGCAATCAGCAAATAAATGAGGGTGGGTTTCATCCGCAGAAGCACACAGAACACAGGTCTGGTTTACTGTCATGCCAAAGTGTGACATCCTATCTTTCGTGAGTAGCCTCTGTTGAAGAATAATCCATGCAGTAAATGCAAACCGGGGAACAGAGAAAGCATTCCAGACAAAGTTAAGCCAGGGTGGAGGTTGGCGGTGAAGGGCAAGATCATTATAGATGACAGATGTTGATACTTTAGAATGCATGCCATCCATCCAAACAATGGAATCAGTACCGTGAAGATTAATACCTCTGCAAAGAGATCTCAGTTCACGAACTAAGTAATAATTACTAACGCCAAGGTTCCAAGTCCCATTATCCTGGATGTGATTAACCTCATCAAGAGAAGACGACTCCAAGGCTGATTGGATACTTGTATCAAAGCAGGAAGTAAGAGGAGTATTATTACACCAAGGGTCATGCCATAAGGAAAAATGAGAACATCTTCCCACTTTATAACGAATGTGGTGCAGAGCCAGGGGTCGTAAAGAGAGGATACTCTTCCAACTCCAAGAACAGCTAGATGTAACAGTACAAGTCCAGAAGCGCTTTTGTTTTAATTCGTAAGTATAAATCCAATCAATCCAGATGGATGGAGATTTGGTAATGACTCTCCATAATTGATATAGAATAGCAGCATTATTCCAAAGTTGCAAATTTTTGAACCCAAGACCACCTTCAGACCGGGGAAAACAACATTCTTTCCATGCAATTTTATGCACACAATGTCCTGTAAGAGAACCCTTCCATAAGAATTTGGCCAGAATGCGTTGAATATGTTTTAGAACAGAGGTTGGCAAGAAGATATACATAGCCCAGAAGCCCTGCATACTAAAAAGTATGGAACGAATTAACTGCATCCTTCCAGCTTGACTTAAAAATTTGCAGGTCCATAGATTAATCTTGCTGCACAATTTAGTGATTAAGGGAGAGCAGTGGCGAGCTTTGAGAGCACCCGAGATGAGAGGGAGTCCCAGATAAGTAATAGGAAGAAAGCCTTCAGAAAACCCCGTAATGTGGAGGGCGAAAAGCTTGGTAAACTGATCAACATTCCCAAAAAAACAAGAGCACTTCGCTGGGTTAGGTTGCAATCCAGAGATGCTGGAAAAGAGTTGAACACCATCCATTAGCAGCTGGATGGATGCACATTCCCCTTTACAAAACAGTAGAAGGTCGTCTGCAAACACTAAGTGAGTAAGTTTTATGTCCTTCGTACGCCAGTGATAAACAAACTCTCCATTAGAGATTGCACTACGCATACAAGAATTAAGAACCTCCATAGCGAGTACAAAGAGGTAAGGAGAGATAGGGTCTCCTTGTCTCAAGCCAGAACCAGCCTTGAAATACCCTTCCAGGGAACCATTTATCTTAACTGAGTGCATGCAATTACACACACAAGTAGAAATCCAATCAATGAAGAAAGCAGGGAAGCCCATTTTCCTGAGGGTGCAGAGTATAAAAGACCAATTAATGGTGTCAAATGCCTTCCGAAGATCAAGCTTACAAGCAAATTTAGAAGGACCACGAGGAGCGTTGTAGTCCTTACAAAGAGACTGAGCAAGGAAAATATTGTCTCCAATAAGTCTGTTCGGGACAAATGCACCCTGATTCGTTGAAATCAAGCTGTTCATCAACGGCTTCATTCGGAAAGAAATCATTTTCGCTATGCATTTATACACAGTGTTACAGCAGGAGATAGGGCGAAAGTTTTGCATAGAAGAAGCATTACTTTGCTTGGCCACCAAAGAAATAGCAGAGGAGTTAATAGCTCTAGGCAACTGACCAGAAGAAAAGAAATGAAGCACTGCCGCGGTGACATCAGGACCAACTATAGACCAAGCTTTGATAAAAAATTCTGGAGAAAGCCCATCAGGCCCCGGGCTTTTGTTCTTACCAAGAGATTTCATAGAATTGAAAACATCCTCAGCTGTGAATAATTCAGAGAGTTGAGCACATTGTTCTTCAGAGATGTGGTTTAACTCCAAGTGATCTGGGAAATCAACAACCGGGTGATGCGAGCCAATAAGGTTCTGGAAATAATTGACAGCAACTTCAGAGATTCCGTGATGAGAGGTCTGAATGTTCCCAAACTCATCCTCAAGAGCAATAATCCTGTTAGAATTCCATCTCCCACGACAAGAATTGAAGAAGAACTTATTATTACCATCACCATTCTTTAACCAATTAATTCTGGACTTTTGCCGGAGAAGAGATTCTTCCTTAGCTAATGCCTGTGAAAGAGAATCACACAAGTTTCCCTCCAAGATACGCTGATTAGCAGATGGGAAAGGAGGAAGAGTAAGCTGAAAATTGTGAAGGGCATTACGAGCATCAGTAACTAAATTGTGGAGATTACCAGAGGTGGAGTTTAGTCTCTTGAGAGCAACTTTAACAGCCTTTTGCTTTGTAATGAGAATATGCCACGGATTACCAAAAACAGGAGAGCTCCAAGCTTCAGATACCACAGAGAGAAAGTCCTCATGATCAATAAGATGCTTGAATATCATGAAGGGCTTACGCTGCTTTTCAACAGGCATACCAAAGGTAATGGCCACAGGGTTATGATCAGAGATACCTCTGGGCAGAATATTAGCAAAAGAGAGATCAAATTGGCTGAGCCAACTGCCATTAACTAAAGCTCGATCAAGTTTCCTCATAAGAGGACACTGAATATTGCCATCCCACCAAGTGAAGTTAGGCCCAGAAAATTTTAAATCAGTGAGACCTAAAGTAGAAATACAATCTTTAAATTCAACATTAGCAATATTTCTACGAGGCATGCCATTACTGGATTCAAAAGGGTGCATAAAAGTGTTGAAATCACCTATAATACACCAAGGCATGTTGTCAAAAGTGGCATCATTGTGCATAGAAATAAGGTCATTCCAGAGTGGTCTTCTGTCCACAGCAGAGTTATAAGCATAAACCACAGAAATAATACAACAAAAGGAACCATTAGCACGCTGTACTCTACAAGTAATGTGCTGAGCCGAGGAAAACAAAAGCTGGACAGACCACTCTAAATCATCCCAACCAATCCAAATACGACCATTGTAATGAGAGTCATAATTGAAAAACCATTTAAATCTAGGAGCAATAGATTTAGAGTAGAAATCAGCATCTTCCTTTTTGACATGAGTTTCCAAGAGGGCTACAAGAGAGAAATTATTATTACTAAAAAAATCCTTGGTATAGGATACCTTATTATGCAGCCCTCTAATATTGTAGGAACAAAAATCCATCTGCATAAATCAAAGAGCAGAGGATGGGGAACTCTTCCCCTGAGATTTCTTCAACTTCTTGAGCTGGTGCTTAGAGAGTTGAGGCTTGGCTTGCTGTGCTTTCTGTTCAATTTCATCAATGCGCTTAAGGCTCTTGAAAGTTTGAAGTGGACTAGGAGACTCTTCATCACTGGTACTAGGAGTATGGCCTTTTCTTTTAACTTCAATCCAGGGGGCTTCTTTGGGAGAAGGAGGACTAACAGGTTTCTTAAGAGTTTCAGGCTGCGGAACTGGATTGACTCTGGTAGGATTAGAAGATACCACAGAGGGGATGTTCTCAACTGGTTTCTCTTTAGCAACCCAAACACGCTTCGTAATAGGGCATGCTCCCGTAATATGGCCAAGGGACTTACATCCACTACAGAACAGCAGCTTGGAAGGGTACTCCACACGAACTTCAACTTGAATTTTATTCTCTGTCATAGGGTCGAGGGTGATGGCAGGAATAGAGGTTGGAAGGGGCTTTCCAGCTTCATAAAGAACACAAACTTTCGCAAATGGCAGAGTTTCGAACTTGGAAGTAAGCTTGTCGGCAAAAAGGGGTTTACCAACAACACTCGCCAAACAACTAATACCTTCTTTTGTCCAGTAACAATCGGGCACATTAGAGAGTTTAATCCACAAAGGCATGTCTTGTAACTGGTTTTGCTCGACTGATTTACCCCATGGAGTAACAACCATCGGTTTTCGTTCAAAATACCATGTACCATGGGCAAGAACAGAGTGCATAGCAGCTGCAGAATTAAACTTGAAAATAAATTTTCTACCTTCTTTTTGCATCACAGAGATTAACCCTTTAGAGCTCCAAAGCTTCGAAGCAATTGAGGTCACAGAAGAGAGAGGCATAGTGCCTTTGGTAAAGTGGCCAACAACACACCATTTAAACTTGTCAAGGCCTTTACGAAGTACCTCATCTGGAGGACAAACAACTGAGGTACCTTTAGGCAGAGGGCAAAAGTCGAGCTCAATTTCTGAAGACTGAGCAACTTGGGACCAGGATTTAACTGGTTCTTTGACAGATTCTTGAGCTTGCTTAACAGTAGGAGGCTCCTCAACCTTCGATTTCATCTTATCTTTAAAAGGGTTTGATTGCGGCAAATGCTCAAACACCTTATCAGCAGGGCTGGGAATGGGACGAGATTCAGTTTTATCACCAAACACGGGAAGGCCAAATTCATCTCTTGACATCATACATGAGCCATACCCTTCCTCCTTAAGACCAGCAAGAACCATTTCTTCTGAGTAACCTTTAGATTTCATGAATTTAAGCACACTGAAGAGCTTATTCCTAACCCTTATGAGCTCCTCACGCTCCTGTTTAGAGGTGCGCAAGATGGCCTGAACTGTAGCACTGGTATCAGATTTACATCTATCCATAGCAGTACGAGGTGAGGGGGGGTCCTCACTCGAATATCCATCTTCAAGAATCACTACATCTTCCACTGGAATACCCCCAGAGGAGCTTTTGAGGGTTTCACAAACCTTCTCAGACTCAAGATGAGGGCACAAATTTTTGAGTTCAGTCTTAGAGAAGAGCTCGCGAGCAACACTATCGGAGATAGCAAAAGGAACATTAGAAATCAAACTCGCCTCCAGAGGAGCGCCTTCTTGATCTACAGGGACACCATTAGAGTTTACGTTACTCATAGCTTAAATATAAGTGTTTAATAAGATATAATAAGAAATTTAGGTGAAGAGAAGAAGAAGAGAAGGAGGAATCAGTGAAAAAGTGTTAGGGTTTAAAGAGAAGAAAGAGGCGGCTGAAGAAAAAAGGTAGGGTTTGGGGCTCTATCCTAGAGAGAAGGGAGAGGAAATATCTAGAGAGAGAAACATCCTACTTAGCTACAAGTTGTTTCCAACTTCAATCTAGTCAATAATGAAGCTACAAGTTGTTTCCGGGTTCAAACGAGTCAAGAATGAAACTACAAGTAGATTACAATTTCAAACAACCGAAAATGAAGCTAAAAGTTGTTTATAACTTCGAACGATTCTGGAATGAAGCTAAAAGTTGTTTCCAACTTTAATCTACCAATAATTAAGCTACAAGTTGTTTACGGGCTCAAACGAGTTAAGAATGAAACTACAAGTTGATTACAATTTCAAACAACCGAAAATGAAGCTACAAGTTGTTTTTAACTTCGAACGAGTTTGGTATGAAGCTACAAGTTGTTTCCAACTTCAATCTACCAAAAATGAAGCTACAAGTTGTTTACAGGCTCAAACGAGTCAAGAATTAAACTACAAGTTGATTACAATTTCAAAGAACCGAAAATGAAGCTACAAGTTGTTTTTAACTTCAAACGAGCCTGGAATGAAGCTAAAAGTTGTTTCCAACTTCAATCTACCAATAA
This sequence comes from Daucus carota subsp. sativus, assembly GCF_001625215.2. NCBI lineage: Eukaryota > Viridiplantae > Streptophyta > Magnoliopsida > Apiales > Apiaceae > Daucus > Daucus carota. The sequence continues at coordinate 6,209,006 of NC_030382.2, read as the reverse complement.
TGAACCTACAAGTTGTTTACGGGCTCAAACGAGTCAAGAATGAAAGTACAAGTTGATTACAATTTCAAACAACCGAAAATCAAGCTACAAGTTGTTTTTAACTTCAAACGAGTCTGGAATGAAGCTAAAAGTTGTTTCCAACTTCAATCTACCAATAATGAAGCTACAAGTTGTTTACGGACTCAACCGAGTCAAGAATGAAACTACAAGTTGTTTACAATTTCAAACAACCGAAAATGAAGCTACAAGTTGTTTTTAACTTCAAACGAGTATGGAATGAAGCTACAAGTTGTTTCCAACTTCAATCTAGTCAATAATGAAGCTACAAGTTGTTTCCGGGCTCAAACGAGTCAAGAATGAAACTACAAGTTGATTACAATTTCAAACAACCGAAAATGAAGCTAAAAGTTGTTTTTAACTTCGAACGAGTTTGGAATGAAGCTACAAGTTGTTTCCAACTTCAATTTACCAATAATGAAGCTACAAGTTGTTTACGGGCTCAAACGAGTCAAGAATTAAACTACAAGTTAATTACAATTTCAAACAACCGAAAATGAAGCTACAAGTTGTTTTTAACTTCAAACGAGTCTGGAATGAAGCTAAAAGTTGTTTCCAACTCCAATCTACCAATAATGAAGCTACAAGTTGTTTACGGGCTCAAACGAGTCAACAATGAAACTACAAGTTGATTCCAATTTCCAACAACCGAAAATGAAGGTACAAGTTGTTTTCAACTTCAAACGAGTCTGGAATGAAGCTACAAGTTGTTTCCAACGCCAATCTAGTCAATAATGAAGCTACAAGTTGTTTCCGCGCTCAAACGAGTCAAGAATGAAACTACAAGTTGATTACAATTTCAATCAACCGAAAATGAAGCTACAAGTTGTTTTTAACTTCGAAAGAGTTTGGAATGAAGCTACAAGTTGTTTCCAACGAAATCTACCAATAATGAAGCTACAAGTTGTTTACGGGCTCAAACGAGTCAAGAATGAAACTACAAGTTGATTCCAATTTCCAACAACCGGAAATGAATGTACAAGTTGTTTTGAACTTCAAACGAGTCTGGAATGAAGCTACAAGTTGTTTCCAACTCCAATCTAGTCAATAATGAAGCTACAAGTTGTTTCCGGGCTCAAACGATCAAGAATGAAACTAGAAGTTGATTACAATTTCAAACAACCGAAAATGAAGCTACAAGTTGTTTTTAACTTCAAACGAGTCTGGAATGAAGCTAAAAGTTGTTTCCAACTCCAATCTACGAATAATGAGGCTACAAGTTGTTTACGGGCTCAAACGAGTCAACAATGAAACTACAAGTTGATTCCAATTTCCAACAACCGAAAATGAAGGTACAAGTTGTTTTCAACTTCAAACGAGTCTGGAATGAAGCTATAAGTTGTTTCCAACTCCAATCTAGTCAATAATGAAGCTACAAGTTGTTTCCGGGCTCAAACGAGTCAAGAATGAAACTACAAGTTGATTACAATTTCAAACAACTGAAAATGAAGCTACAAGTTGTTTTTAACTTCGAAAGAGTTTAAAATGAAGCTACAAGTTGTTTCCAACGAAATCTACAAATAATGAAGCTACAAGTTGTTTACGGGCTCAAACGAGTCAAGAATGAAACTACAAGTTGATTCCAATTTCCAACAACCGAAAATGAATGTACAAGTTGTTTTGAACTTCATACGAGTCTGGAATGAAGCTACAAGTTGTTTCCAACTCCAATCTAGTCAATAATGAAGCTACAAGTTGTTTCCGGGCTCAAACGAGTCAAGAATGAAAATACAAGTTGATTACAATTTCAAACAACCGAAAATGAAGCTACAAGTTGTTTTTAACTTCAAACGAGTCTGGAATGAAGCTACAAGTTGTTTCCAACTTCAATCTAGTCAATAATGAAGTTACAAGTTGTTTCCGGGCTCAAACGAATCAAGAATGAAACTACAAGTTGATTACAATTTCAAACAACCGAAAATCAAGCTACAAGTTGTTTTTAACTTCAAACGAGTCTGGAATGAAGCTAAAAGTTGTTTCCAACTTCAATCTACCAATAATGAAGCTACAAGTTGTTTCTGGGTTCAAACGAGTCAAGAATGAAAGTACAACTTGATTACAATATCAAACAACCGAAAATGAAGCTACAAGTTGTTTTTAACTTCGAAAGAGTTTGGAATGAAGCTACAAGTTGTTTCCAACTTCAATATACCAATAATGAGGCTACAAGTTGTTTACGGGCTCAAACGAGTCAAGAATGAAACTACAAGTTGATTCCAATTTCAAACAACCGAAAATGAATGTACAAGTTTTTTTTAACTTGGAACGAGTCTGGAATGAAGCTAAAAGTTGTTTCCAACTTCAATCTAGTCAATAATGAAGCTACAAGGTGTTGCCAGACTCAAACGAGTCAAGAATGAAACTACAAGTTGTTTACAATTTCAAACAACCAAAAATGAAGCTACAAGTTGTTTTTAACTTCAAACGAGTATGGAATGAAGCTACAAGTTGTTTCCAACTTCAATCTAGTCAATAATGAAGCTACAAGTTGTTTCCGGGCTCAAACGAGTCAAGAATGAAACTACAAGTTGATTACAATTTCAAACAACCGAAAATGAAGCTAAAAGTTGTTTTTAACTTCGAACGAGTCTGGAATGAAGGTAAAAGTTGTTTCCAACTTTAATCTACCAATAATTAAGCTACAAGTTGTTTACGGGCTCAAACGAGTTAAGAATGAAACTACAAGTTGATTACAATTTCAAAGTTGTTTCCGGGCTCAAACGAGTCAAGAATGAAACTACAAGTTGATTACAATTTCAAACAACCGAAAATGAAGCTAAAAGTTGTTTTTAACTTCGAACGAGTTTGGAATGAAGCTACAAGTTGTATCCAACTTCAATCTACCAATAATGAAGCTAAAAGTTGTTTCCAACTCCAATCTAGTCAATAATGAAGCTACAAGTTGTTTCCGGGCTCAAACGAGTCAAGAATGAAACTACAAGTTGATTACAATTTCAAACAACTGAAAATGAAGCTACAAGTTGTTTTTAACTTCGAAAGAGTTTAAAATGAAGCTACAAGTTGTTTCCAACGAAATCTACCAATAATGAAGCTACAAGTTGTTTACGGGCTCAAACGAGTCAAGAATGAAACTACAAGTTGATTCCAATTTCTAACAACCGAAAATGAATGTACAAGTTGTTTTGAACTTCATACGAGTCTGGAATGAAGCTACAAGTTGTTTCCAACTCCAATCTAGTCAATAATGAAGCTACAAGTTGTTTCCGGGCTCAAACGAGTCAAGAATGAAAATACAAGTTGATTACAATTTCAAACAACCGAAAATGAAGCTACAAGTTGTTTTTAACTTCAAACGAGTCTGGAATGAAGCTACAAGTTGTTTCCAACTTCAATCTAGTCAATAATGAAGTTTTTTTTTTTTTTTTTTTTTTGCTAATTGAAAATGTATTAAAAAGAAAAGGGATTACAAAGTCTAGGGGCATACCCCGCGAAAAATAACGCTCGAATAAACATAGTTCCTAGCCACCACTAGATTAGCAAACTGCTCAATAATGGATTACAAACGTGTCCACTTAATGTTTAAGAATTAAGGATTAAACTAATAATTTAATACAAAATATGGCTAATGGTTGGATCCCTGTCCAAATGTCGGCGAAAGTCAGAACAGCTGTAAAGCTTCTCCCGAACCATACGTTTGACTATTATCCCGAGTTGTGTAACACTCATGGCTCCTCTGTTATGAATTCTGTAATTGCGCTCCTTCCAGATTAAATAAATTGCAACAGTAATGTAGAGGTAGGCCACATTTTGCTGAAACTGAGTGCGATGCTCAGAAAAGAAATCACCCCTCATCCAAAGTTGCCAATTTATAATCGGATCAAAAGGACAGGCTTTCATTATGAGATAAGAGTAAGGGCATGAAGTAAAGAGGTGAGCAGAGTCCTCATTGGAACTATGGCAAAGCACACATCGAAGATCTACATTCATTTGAAAAAAATCCATCCTGTCTTTAGTCAAAAGACGGTCTCGGCAAGCCAGCCAAGATATGAAGGAACAAGCCGGAATATGAAACTTATGCCAAAGGAGAGGTTGCCAACCTCCAGGATTGCCTCTACGACGAAGAGAATCCCAAATAACACTCATGTTCACAGCATCATTTCCATTCCAAAGCACCAAGTCATGGGGACTAACCTGATGATTTGATAAAAGATGACGAAATTGTATTGCTCGTAAGTCATTTGTGGGGGCAACTGTCCATTGGCGTCCAACAATGATCGATCCAACAGTAGCATAAGATGTTGAGTCCATAACAGATATAAAATCCTCACCAAACTTTTCAACCAACGGCTTCGAAGTTAACCAGGGATCATGCCAGAGTTTAAAACAAGAATTAGAGCTCACCTGGTAACTTATAAACCGTAAAGCCTCGTTTCTAGCATTTAGAATCTTTCTAATATTCCATGGGCATTTATAAGGAATTTTCGCAGTCCAAAAAGCTTTCCTTTTAAGCAGGCAGGAGTGCACCCATAGAATCCAGATTGAATTGGGGTTAGGCTGTGATAATTTCCAAACCTGTAAGAGAATCGCGGCTTTGTTCCATTCAAATAAATCTCGGACACCAAGACCCCCTTCCTGCTTCTTAAAGCAGCAGTCAGCCCATGCCACATTATAGTGACAGTTACCTTCCAAAGTACCTCGCCAGAGAAATTTTGCAAGTATGGATTGGATGCTTTTAAGAACATTCTTAGGAAGGAACAGATACATCGACCAGAATCCCTGAATACCTTGAAGTACAGAAGTAATCAGTTGTAATCTGCCACTATATCTCAATACTCTAGCAGACCAGCCTTCGATTCTTTGACAGAGACGACTAATTAGAGGACTACAAAGTTGCTGTGTAAGCCTAGAGGTAATCAATGGTAGACCAAGATAAGTAATAGGCAAGATACCCCTGGAGAACCCATAAGTTTGGAGAGTATTATGGACCACCTCATCTGAAACTCCACTGAAAAAAGCTTGGCATTTTCCATGATTTAACTTCAACCCAGAGAAATCAGAAAAAGTGATGACACTATTTAACAACAAATTGATTGAGCTAGCATTGCCATAACAAAAAGAAATATGTCATCAGCAAAAATAACATGAGATAACTTAAGCTCCTTGGTACGCCAGTGAAAAGAAAAAGCAGCCTCATTGCGTATCTTAAATTGCAGAAAACTAGTAAGAATTTCCATACTCAGCACAAAGAGGTAGGGGGAGAGGGGATCCCCCTAGTCAATAATGAAGTTACAAGTTGTTTCCGGGCTCAAACGAATCAAGAATGAAACTACAAGTTGATTACAATTTCAAACAACCGAAAATCAAGCTACAAGTTGTTTTTAACTTCAAACGAGTCTGGAATGAAGCTAAAAGTTGTTTCCAACTTCAATCTACCAATAATGAAGCTACAAGTTGTTTCTGGGTTCAAACGAGTCAAGAATGAAACTACAAGTTGATTACAATTTCAAACAACCGAAAATGAAGCTACAAGTTGTTTTTAACTTCAAACGAGTATGGAATGAAGCTACAAGTTGTTTCCAACTTCAATCTAGTCAATAATGAAGCTACAAGTTGTTTCCGGGCTCAAACGAGTCAAGAATGAAACTACAAGTTGATTACAATTTCAAACAACCGAAAATGAAGCTAAAAGTTGTTTTTAACTTCGAACGAGTCTGGAATGAAGCTAAAAGTTGTTTCCAACTTTAATCTACCAATAATTAAGCTACAAGTTGTTTACGGGCTCAAACGAGTTAAGAATGAAACTACAAGTTGATTACAATTTCAAAGTTGTTTCCGGGCTCAAACGAGTCAAGAATGAAACTACAAGTTGATTACAATTTCAAACAACCGAAAATGAAGCTAAAAGTTGTTTTTAACTTCGAACGAGTGTGGAATGAAGCTACAAGTTGTATCCAACTTCAATCTACCAATAATGAAGCTACAAGTTGTTTACGGGCTCAAACGAGTCAAGAATTAAACTACAAGTTAATTACAATTTCCAACAACCGAAAATGAATGTACAAGTTGTTTTGAACTTCAAACGAGTCTGGAATGAAGCTACAAGTTGTTTCCAACTCCAATCTAGTCAATAATGGTACAAGTTGTTTCCGGGCTCAAACGATCAAGAATGAAACTAGAAGTTGATTACAATTTCAAACAACCGAAAATGAAGCTACAAGTTGTTTTTAACTTCAAACGAGTCTGGAATGAAGCTAAAAGTTGTTTCCGACTCCAATCTAGTCAATAATGAAGCTACAAGTTGATTACAATTTCAAACAACCGAAAATGAAGCTAAAAGTTGTTTTTAACTTCGAACGAGTTTGGAATGAAGCTACAAGTTGTATCCAACTTCAATCTACCAATAATGAAGCTACAAGTTGTTTACGGGCTCAAACGAGTCAAGAATTAAACTACAAGTTAATTACAATTTCAAACAACCGAAAATGAAGCTACAAGTTGTTTTTAACTTCAAACGAGTCTGGAATGAAGCTAAAAGTTGTTTCCAACTGCAATCTACCAATAATGAAGCTACAAGTTGTTTACGGGCTCAAACGAGTCAACAATGAAACTACAAGTTGATTCCAATTTCCAACAACCGAAAATGAAGGTACAAGTTGTTTTCAACTTCAAACGAGTCTGGAATGAAGCTACAAGTTGTTTCCAACTCCAATCTAGTCAATAATGAAGCTACAAGTTGTTTCCGGGCTCAAACGAGTCAAGAATGAAACTACAAGTTGATTACAATTTCAAACAACTGAAAATGAAGCTACAAGTTGTTTTTAACTTCGAAAGAGTTTAAAATGAAGCTACAAGTTGTTTCCAACGAAATCTACAAATAATGAAGCTACAAGTTGTTTACGGGCTCAAACGAGTCAAGAATGAAACTACAAGTTGATTCCAATTTCCAACAACCGAAAATGAATGTACAGGTTGTTTTGAACTTCATACGAGTCTGGAATGAAGCTACAAGTTGTTTCCAACTCCAATCTAGTCAATAATGAAGCTACAAGTTGTTTCCGGGCTCAAACGAGTCAAGAATGAAAATACAAGTTGATTACAATTTCAAACAACCGAAAATGAAGCTACAAGTTGTTTTTAACTTCAAACGAGTCTGGAATGAAGCTACAAGTTGTTTCCAACTTCAATCTAGTCAATAATGAAGTTACAAGTTGTTTCCGGGCTCAAACGAATCAAGAATGAAACTACAAGTTGATTACAATTTCAAACAACCGAAAATCAAGCTACAAGTTGTTTTTAACTTCAAACGAGTCTGGAATGAAGCTAAAAGTTGTTTCCAACTTCAATCTACCAATAATGAAGCTACAAGTTGTTTCTGGGTTCAAACGAGTCAAGATTGAAAGTACAACTTGATTACAATATCAAACAACCGAAAATGAAGCTACAAGTTGTTTTTAACTTCGAAAGAGTTTGGAATGAAGCTACAAGTTGTTTCCAACTTCAATCTACCAATAATGAGGCTACAAGTTGTTTACGGGCTCAAACGAGTCAAGAATGAAACTACAAGTTGATTCCAATTTCAAACAACCGAAAATGAATGTACAAGTTTTTTTTAACTTGGAACGAGTCTGGAATGAAGCTAAAAGTTGTTTCCAACTTCAATCTAGTCAATAATGAAGCTACAAGGTGTTGCCAGACTCAAACGAGTCAAGAATGAAACTAAAAGTTGTTTACAATTTCAAAAAACCGAAAATGAAGCTACAAGTTGTTTTTAACTTCAAACGAGTATGGAATGAAGCTACAAGTTGTTTCCAACTTCAATCTAGTCAATAATGAAGCTAAAAGTTGTTTCCGGGCTCAAACGAGTCAAGAATGAAACTACAAGTTGATTACAATTTCAAACAACCGAAAATGAAGCTAAAAGTTGTTTTTAACTTCGAACGAGTCTGGAATGAAGCTAAAAGTTGTTTCCAACTTTAATCTACCAATAATTAAGCTACAAGTTGTTTACGGGCTCAAACGAGTTAAGAATGAAACTACAAGTTGATTACAATTTCAAAGTTGTTTCCGGGCTCAAACGAGTCAAGAATGAAACTACAAGTTGATTACAATTTCAAACAACCGAAAATGAAGCTAAAAGTTGTTTTTAACTTCGAACGAGTGTGGAATGAAGCTACAAGTTGTATCCAACTTCAATCTACCAATAATGAAGCTACAAGTTGTTTACGGGCTCAAACGAGTCAAGAATTAAACTACAAGTTAATTACAATTTCCAACAACCGAAAATGAATGTACAAGTTGTTTTGAACTTCAAACGAGTCTGGAATGAAGCTACAAGTTGTTTCCAACTTCAATCTAGTCAATAATGAAGTTACAAGTTGTTTCCGGGCTCAAACGAATCAAGAATGAAACTACAAGTTGATTACAATTTCAAACAACCGAAAATCAAGCTACAAGTTGTTTTTAACTTCAAACGAGTCTGGAATGAAGCTAAAAGTTGTTTCCAACTTCAATCTACCAATAATGAAGCTACAAGTTGTTTCTGGGTTCAAACGAGTCAAGAATGAAAGTACAACTTGATTACAATATCAAACAACCGAAAATGAAGCTACAAGTTGTTTTTAACTTCGAAAGAGTTTGGAATGAAGCTACAAGTTGTTTCCAACTTCAATCTACCAATAATGAGGCTACAAGTTGTTTACGGGCTCAAACGAGTCAAGAATGAAACTACAAGTTGATTCCAATTTCAAACAACCGAAAATGAATGTACAAATTTTTTTTAACTTGGAACGAGTCTGAAATGAAGCTAAAAGTTGTTTCCAACTTCAATCTAGTCAATAATGAAGCTACAAGGTGTTGCCAGACTCAAACGAGTCAAGAATGAAACTACAAGTTGTTTACAATTTCAAACAACCGAAAATGAAGCTACAAGTTGTTTTTAACTTCAAACGAGTATGGAATGAAGCTACAAGTTGTTTCCAACTTCAATCTAGTCAATAATGAAGCTACAAGTTGTTTCCGGGCTCAAACGAGTCAAGAATGAAACTACAAGTTGATTACAATTTCAAACAACCGAAAATGAAGCTAAAAGTTGTTTTTAACTTCGAACGAGTCTGGAATGAAGCTAAAAGTTGTTTCCAACTTTAATCTACCAATAATTAAGCTACAAGTTGTTTACGGGCTCAAACGAGTTAAGAATGAAACTACAAGTTGATTACAATTTCAAAGTTGTTTCCGGGCTCAAACGAGTCAAGAATGAAACTACAAGTTGATTACAATTTCAAACAACCGAAAATGAAGCTAAAAGTTGTTTTTAACTTCGAACGAGTTTGGAATGAAGCTACAAGTTGTATCCAACTTCAATCTACCAATAATGAAGCTACAAGTTGTTTCCGGGCTCAAACGAGTCAAGAATGAAACTACAAGTTGATTACAATTTCAAACAACCGAAAATGAAGCTAAAAGTTGTTTTGAACTTCAAACGAGTCTGGAATGAAGCTAAAAGTTGTTTCCAACTTTAATCTACCAATAATTAAGCTACAAGTTGTTTACGGGCTCAAACGAGTTAATAATGAAACTACAAGTTGATTACAATTTCAAACAACCGAAAATGAAGCTACAAGTTGTTTTTAACTTCAAACGAGTCTGGAATGAAGCTAAAAGTTGTTTCCAACTGCAATCTACCAATAATGAAGCTACAAGTTGTTTACGGGCTCAAACGAGTCAACAATGAAACTACAAGTTGATTCCAATTTCCAACAACCGAAAATGAAGGTACAAGTTGTTTTCAACTTCAAACGAGTCTGGAATGAAGCTACAAGTTGTTTCCAACTCCAATCTAGTCAATAATGAAGCTACAAGTTGTTTCCGGGCTCAAACGAGTCAAGAATGAAACTACAAGTTGATTACAATTTCAAACAACTGAAAATGAAGCTACAAGTTGTTTTTAACTTCGAAAGAGTTTAAAATGAAGCTACAAGTTGTTTCCAACGAAATCTACAAATAATGAAGCTACAAGTTGTTTACGGGCTCAAACGAGTCAAGAATGAAACTACAAGTTGATTCCAATTTCCAACAACCGAAAATGAATGTACTAGTTGTTTTGAACTTCATACGAGTCTGGAATGAAGCTACAAGTTGTTTCCAACTCCAATCTAGTCAATAATGAAGCTACAAGTTGTTTCCGGGCTCAAACGGGTCAAGAATGAAAATACAAGTTGATTACAATTTCAAACAACCGAAAATGAAGCTACAAGTTGTTTTTAACTTCAAACGAGTCTGGAATGAAGCTACAAGTTGTTTCCAACTTCAATCTAGTCAATAATGAAGTTACAAGTTGTTTCCGGGCTCAAACGAATCAAGAATGAAACTACAAGTTGATTACAATTTCAAACAACCGAAAATCAAGCTACAAGTTGTTTTTAACTTCAAACGAGTCTGGAATGAAGCTAAAAGTTGTTTCCAACTTCAATCTACCAATAATGAAGCTACAAGTTGTTTCTGGGTTCAAACGAGTCAAGAATGAAAGTACAACTTGATTACAATATCAAACAACCGAAAATGAAGCTACAAGTTGTTTTTAACTTCGAAAGAGTTTGGAATGAAGCTACAAGTTGTTTCCAACTTCAATCTACCAATAATGAGGCTACAAGTTGTTTACGGGCTCAAACGAGTCAAGAATGAAACTACAAGTTGATTCCAATTTCAAACAACCGAAAATGAATGTACAAGTTTTTTTTAACTTGGAACGAGTCTGGAATGAAGCTAAAAGTTGTTTCCAACTTCAATCTAGTCAATAATGAAGCTACAAGGTGTTGCCAGACTCAAACGAGTCAAGAATGAAACTACAAGTTGTTTACAATTTCAAACAACCGAAAATGAAGCTACAAGTTGTTTTTAACTTCAAACGAGTATGGAATGAAGCTACAAGTTGTTTCCAACTTCAATCTAGTCAATAATGAAGCTACAAGTTGTTTCCGGGCTCAAACGAGTCAAGAATGAAACTACAAGTTAATTACAATTTCAAACAACCGAAAATGAAGCTAAAAGTTGTTTTTAACTTCGAACGAGTCTGGAATGAAGCTAAAAGTTGTTTCCAACTTTAATCTACCAATAATTAAGCTACAAGTTGTTTACGGGCTCAAACGAGTTAAGAATGAAAGTACAAGTTGATTCCAATTTCCAACAACCGAAAATGAATGTACAAGTTGTTTTGAACTTCATACGAGTCTGGAATGAAGCTACAAGTTGTTTCCAACTCCAATCTAGTCAATAATGAAGCTACAAGTTGTTTCCGGGCTCAAACGGGTCAAGAATGAAAATACAAGTTGATTACAATTTCAAACAACCGAAAATGAAGCTACAAGTTGTTTTTAACTTCAAACGAGTCTGGAATGAAGCTACAAGTTGTTTCCAACTTCAATCTAGTCAATAATGAAGTTACAAGTTGTTTCCGGGCTCAAACGAATCAAGAATGAAACTACAAGTTGATTACAATTTCAAACAACCGAAAATCAAGCTACAAGTTGTTTTTAACTTCAAACGAGTCTGGAATGAAGCTAAAAGTTGTTTCCAACTTCAATCTACCAATAATGAAGCTACAAGTTGTTTCTGGGTTCAAACGAGTCAAGAATGAAAGTACAACTTGATTACAATATCAAACAACCGAAAATGAAGCTACAAGTTGTTTTTAACTTCGAAAGAGTTTGGAATGAAGCTACAAGTTGTTTCCAACTTCAATCTACCAATAATGAGGCTACAAGTTGTTTACGGGCTCAAACGAGTCAAGAATGAAACTACAAGTTGATTCCAATTTCAAACAACCGAAAATGAATGTACAAGTTTTTTTTAACTTGGAACGAGTCTGGAATGAAGCTAAAAGTTGTTTCCAACTTCAATCTAGTCAATAATGAAGCTACAAGGTGTTGCCAGACTCAAACGAGTCAAGAATGAAACTACAAGTTGTTTACAATTTCAAACAACCGAAAATGAAGCTACAAGTTGTTTTTAACTTCAAACGAGTATGGAATGAAGCTACAAGTTGTTTCCAACTTCAATCTAGTCAATAATGAAGTTACAAGTTGTTTCCGGGCTCAAACGAGTCAAGAATGAAACTACAAGTTGATTACAATTTCAAACAACCGAAAATGAAGCTAAAAGTTGTTTTTAACTTCGAACGAGTCTGGAATGAAGCTAAAAGTTGTTTCCAACTTTAATCTACCAATAATTAAGCTACAAGTTGTTTACGGGCTCAAACGAGTTAAGAATGAAAGTACAAGTTGATTACAATTTCAAAGTTGTTTCCGGGCTCAAACGAGTCAAGAATGAAACTACAAGTTGATTACAATTTCAAACAACCGAAAATGAAGCTAAAAGTTGTTTTTAACTTCGAACGAGTGTGGAATGAAGCTACAAGTTGTATCCAACTTCAATCTACCAATAATGAAGCTACAAGTTGTTTACGGGCTCAAACGAGTCAAGAATTAAACTACAAGTTAATTACAATTTCCAACAACCGAAAATGAATGTACAAGTTGTTTTGAACTTCAAACGAGTCTGGAATGAAGCTACAAGTTGTTTCCAACTCCAATCTAGTCAATAATGAAGCTACAAGTTGTTTCCGGGCTCAAACGATCAAGAATGAAACTAGAAGTTGATTACAATTTCAAACAACCGAAAATGAAGCTACAAGTTGTTTTTAACTTCAAACGAGTCTGGAATGAAGCTAAAAGTTGTTTCCAACTCCAATCTAGTCAATAATGAAGCTACAAGTTGATTACAATTTCAAACAACCGAAAATGAAGCTAAAAGTTGTTTTTAACTTCGAACGAGTTTGGAATGAAGCTACAAGTTGTATCCAACTTCAATCTACCAATAATGAAGCTACAAGTTGTTTACGGGCTCAAATGAGTCAAGAATTAAACTACAAGTTAATTACAATTTCAAACAACCGAAAATGAAGCTACAAGTTGTTTTTAACTTCAAACGAGTCTGGAATGAGGCTAAAAGTTGTTTCCAACTGCAATCTACCAATAATGAAGCTACAAGTTGTTTACGGGCTCAAACGAGTCAACAATGAAACTACAAGTTGATTCCAATTTCCAACAACCGAAAATGAAGGTACAAGTTGTTTTCAACTTCAAATGAGTCTGGAATGAAGCTACAAGTTGTTTCCAACTTCAATCTAGTCAATAATGAAGCTACAAGTTGTTTCCGGGCTCAAACGAGTCAAGAATGAAACTACAAGTTGATTACAATTTCAAACAACCGAAAATGAAGCTAAAAGTTGTTTTTAACTTCGAACGAGTCTGGAATGAAGCTAAAAGTTGTTTCCAACTTTAATCTACCAATAATTAAGCTACAAGTTGTTTACGGGCTCAAACGAGTTAAGAATGAAAGTACAAGTTGATTACAATTTCAAAGTTGTTTCCGGGCTCAAACGAGTCAAGAATGAAACTACAAGTTGATTACAATTTCAAACAACCGAAAATGAAGCTAAAAGTTGTTTTTAACTTCGAACGAGTGTGGAATGAAGCTACAAGTTGTATCCAACTTCAATCTACCAATAATGAAGCTACAAGTTGTTTACGGGCTCAAACGAGTCAAGAATTAAACTACAAGTTAATTACAATTTCCAACAACCGAAAATGAATGTACAAGTTGTTTTGAACTTCAAACGAGTCTGGAATGAAGCTACAAGTTGTTTCCAACTCCAATCTAGTCAATAATGAAGCTACAAGTTGTTTCCGGGCTCAAACGATCAAGAATGAAACTAGAAGTTGATTACAATTTCAAACAACCGAAAATGAAGCTACAAGTTGTTTTTAACTTCAAACGAGTCTGGAATGAAGCTAAAAGTTGTTTCCAACTCCAATCTAGTCAATAATGAAGCTACAAGTTGATTACAATTTCAAACAA